>NW_017671022.1:225961-249391 GCF_001879085.1 Nicotiana attenuata
AACTCCATACTCCCTTTTTTACCTAACCACCAACATCTATGTACTCCATTAGTCAAGAACTCTCCATTCAATCCCATCCAGAAGAGAAATCATTACACATTCCATGCTTCGCATGCCCATAGACTATATATACGTCTCTAAACCACGGTAACACTCATCAAGAACTCTCGTACAATTCCATTGCACAAGCTAAACTGCCAGGACTGAATCCTTCTACCCGAACCAAGCCAAGCAAGCTGTCAGAACTCAAGAGCCTTGCTGCACAATACCTGTAAAAGTCCATTGCCTCGAACACATACGAAGAATTAATCATATCTTTACCATACCGATTCGGTCTACTATCAAGCTATTCCATCTATCTAATTCCCCTTTTTGTTCATCAACCACTTGATATTTCTTCCTCGTTGTAGCATCGCAATGCCTCAATCCAAGCTTACCACACGAGACTCGGACATAAGACCACACTGTCTAAGACCCATAGGCCACTGAATACTCTCTCAATTGTTTCCCAGAAATACCACATTCCCGAATACTTTACTCTGAAGAACTTTCTGCGAGTCTAAATTCGCTTCCTTTACTTTCCAGGTACCGACACATAGGATCCCATGATCAACATAAAAATACCACAAGTCTTGACATTTTCTATTGAAAACACTGTCTTTAGTCACATACACAGCCTTAAAACACCTGAGTGTTACATGTAGATTCTTGAACACATTAAAACCATTCTCGAGAGTCATTCACTCTTATTCATCTACAACTTACCTGATTTAACGAACAGAACCACTCGTGCTTTATTGGCACTCCGATACCGTAAAATGAGACCCGCATCCCAATACAACCAAGCAACTTCCTGCTCTATGCACCGAGCATTCTTCACCAACAACGACTCTAGACATTCCGTAATTCTCATACTCTATGGAACATAATATAACCTTTGTCGAAATTTTTGCTTCACTCATGCCATCCTCGGCTCAATTTCTGCAACTAGAACTGATTTGCCAGCATACCTCGAAACGGAACCAACATAGCACATAACCGTGCGATCAGCTAATCAACAGCAACCTCCCCAACTTGGCTCAAAGCCATATATCAAGAGACACTCGATAACCCATAATACTTTTACTCTAATGATGTCACAATATCATAGTGAGATTAAACTCAAATCATCTACAAGTTTTGTGAAAGCACAGATCATCTAACACTGAAATCCTCTACAAATCTCGCATTCATCCCCATACCAGTTGAGTCCACTCCCTTGAGCGACCCGAATTTATCAAATTTCAACACGTACTCTTCAATTACACATGAGATCTTTCTAGCATACACATAGGGACCATGCCACTTAAGAACACTCCGCAGGAGATAACCCACCTGCTTCACCTCAATTTAGTATTCCTGAGTCTGAACTCATACCGCCACACGTAATGCACTTCACTCCCCAGCTAGGAGACACGAAAATTTTCTTCACGCGCCCATAACTCGGACTACACATCAAATCACAACAGGAATCGAACACTTAACAGCTCATCTATTATTCAGCAGACTCCTTCGCCACTACCACGATCACATGGATACATCTCGCAGTACTAACATACTCATCGCATGGATATCCAACCGCCATTCCGGCTAATAAGGACAATACTGAACATATAAGTTCAGAACACTTGCTCACACAATCAGCACCTCAGTGCTTAAGCCATAGGCAAAGATCCGGCCTCAAGTCCTCCAGACTGACCCAACATCAAACTCACGGAGATTACATCTCGCCCCTTGATCGGGGAATCACTAGCCATCAAGGCACATACAGAACTGAGCGCTCGCGTGCGCATACAGACGTGTGGAAGGAATTTCAAGAGTTATATCTCAAGCTGAATCAAGTACGCACGATAAGAATTCCAAGAAAGTGAACTTTTCCTAAAAGGTTCTGCAGCCTCTCGAGGATAAATACAGACGTCTCCGTACCGATCCGCGAGACTCTACTAAATCTGCTCATGACTCGTGAGACCTAGTAACCTAGGCTCTGATACCAACTTGTCACGACCCAAATTCCCATACCCGGTCGTGATGGCGCCTCTCATGAAGACAAGGCCAGCCAACTTACCCAAATCAATTTCTTTAACAGTTACTAAACATAAGTGAATAGAATAATACAACTTAACGGCCATAATAATCAGTATTTTCAACCCCACATAACCCGACCGGGGTGTCACAAGTCACGAGCATCTAAGAAGTAGGAATACAACTACAGGGTCATATATATATAAAATGAAATCTGGAATCCAAAAGATGAAGTACGGTGCCGCGAACGCTGGCGGTCATGTTGCTCAGCTACATTAGTATTACCTTCAGTCCGCTAATCACCCGCTACCGGGTGAACAATACCTGCAACTGCACGCGAGGTGCAGGGAGTAAAGTGAGTACTTCCAACTCAGTGGTAATAAGAGTAAATAATAACTGAGAGACAAGAAATCACGTAAGAGCACTCCATCATGCTATATAGGACAGTACAACCCTTTGAGAAAACAGAAAAACCGTGAAAAATCCTTTAGAAAATATCTGGCTCAGTTTAAAAACCTCTTTTGAAAATATCCTTTTCCAACAGTCAAGCAAATGAATGCGTAATCAGATAGTGCAAGTCCGCACATAAGTCAGCCCCTCGGGCACATCACTCCACTAACAATTAACACCAGGGCGTCTGGTAAACAGTGCAAGAAGTAGCATGAATGCCAATGAAATAAGAGTGCTGAATGTCATGACACGTATTACAAACAGGAACCAATGCATGAATGCAATGCAATGCATATGACCGCTGCGGCGCGCAGCCCGATCCATTTGGGTACCCGCGCTCACTGTGGGGGTTCAGACTCTGGAGGGGCTCCTACAGCCCAAGCGCAATATCAATATCACACCGCTGCGGCGTGCATCCCGATCCATCCTCAGTCCAGAAATGCACATAGGCCCCTTGGGCAATAGTAAAATAACAGTCTCAACTCAAAACGTCAGTAAAATATCATTTAGGTTTTCAAATCTTAGAAACAAAGCTGAGTTTGCGAAACAGTATTTTAAACCTTGGACTGTGATAAAATAATATGCAAAGTAATGCAAAAACAGTGATATCAATCCCTGAAGGATTCAAACAATTGGCACGAAGCCCAAATATAGCAATCAAACCAAATAATGATGATAACAAGTAGTTTCAGTCAATTACGCAATAAAACCAACAACAGGGACGGACTAAGTCACAATCCCCAACGGTGCTCTACCCCACGCTCATACCTGGCGTGCAAGTCACCACAATACAACACTATGATGTGCAAATCCGGGGTTTCAAACCCTCAGGATATCATTTACAAGTATTACTCACCTCAGACCGGTGAAATCCCTAGCTCGCGGCGCCTTTGCCCCTCAATCGGCCTCCACGCACGTCGAATCTAACCAAACCAGAGCGAATACATCACAATATGCTAAGGGAACAATACCCAATCGAAAACAATCAAAAATTAGCAAGAATCTCGAAACTAGCAAAACCCGAGCCTCGGGCCCACTTCTCGAAAAATTACAAAACTCACATTACCGGATTCCTCGTCTCGCCACAAGTTCATACATACCAAGAACTCCCAAATCCGAGCTTAAATGACCTATCAAATTCCAATTTAAAATATCAAAAACTCAAGCCCTAGCTTTACCCCTTTTGAAGAATTTCAACCAATTTCCATGTTAAATCTATCAAAGTTCCATGTATTTAGGCCAAGGGACTTACCTCCAATCACACCTAGTCGAAACCCCCCTTTAATTCCGTCCAATAGCTCCCAAGCTCACTTAAAAATGGTGGAAATAACATAACCCTCGCGGAACAAAATGAATATAAAACTCCTACTGGCTTCAGGGGTTTCCGCTTCTGCGGTCCCCACGCCCGCTTCCGCGCAACCGCTTCTGCGATTTTTGTCCGCTTATGCGGAATTTCATTAAACTCGAGGGCCGCTTCTGCGACACAAATTTCCGCTTCTGCGGAAGCTCACCTCCTGGCCAAACCCGCTTCTGCGACCGCCTGTCCGCTTCTACGGACTCGCTTAAGCGAAAAGTGTTCCGCTTCTGCGGAACTGCCCAACTCCACTCCAGACCGCTTTTGGGACCAAGATTACGCTTCTGCGGAACCGCTTATGCGGTCCATTTCCGCAGAAGCGAACATACCAGATACCAGCAAAAATCTGCCATTTCCTCAACTTGAATTTCATCCCGATAGCCATCCGAAATCACCCCGAGGCCCCCGGGACCTCAACCAAAAGCACCAACATGTCTTAAAACATCATACGAACTTGCTCCAATCATCAAAACACACCTAACAACACTAAAATCATCAATTCACATCGGATTCAAGCCTAAGTTCTTCAAGAATTTCCGAAATGCACTTTCGATCAAAAACCCGACCAAACGGCGTCCGAATGACTTGAAATTTTGCACACATATCACAAATCACATATCGAAGCTACAGCAACTCTCGAAATTCCATTCCGACCCTCGGATCAAAATCTCACCTATCAACCGGAATCCGCCAAAATACTAACTTCGTCAATTCAAGCCTAATTCTACACCGGGCCTCCAAAATCAATTCCGATCGCACTCCCAAGTCACAAATCATCTCCCGAAGCTAACAGGATCATCGGAAATTACATCTGAACCTTCGAACTCATAAGTCAACGTCCGGTTGACTTTTTCAACTTAAGCCTTTCCTTAAAGAGACTAAGTGTCTCATTTCCTATTCAAACCAATCCGAATCAACTCTAACTCACCACATACCGGTAATGAAACATGAAGAAGCATAAAATGGGAAAAACGGGGCGGTAATCCATGGGACGACGGGTCGGGTCGTTACAACACACTTGAAAAAGGAAAGCAACAAATAAGGAAACCGAAGATGGGCTGGAGAGTAAAAGTGAATCAACAGCCTGAAAAGCCAGCCACAAATGCTGAACAACAAGCTGATCCAAAATTGCCAAAAGAAGTAGAAGTACTAACTGATGACCAGAATGAAAAAGAACAGCATAAGAGTCTGGAATTCCAGGTACAACAGGCCAAGAGCTGGGGCAAGAAAAAATTAGCTATTACTCATGAACAAGAAGGACAAAATCAGCTGTGTTAAGACAGTGAAAAGATTGAGAGGTTGCTGAGGCAGAATCAGTTTAGTGCTTTGAGAATTCTACCAATGATAGTCACTTCAACAGTGATAAGGGAACAGAGTCCTTCGAGGAAGATAGCTCCATGATATTCTGCTCATGGAACATAAAGGGGCTAAATAAGCCCTTTAAGCAGAAGGAACTCAAGACCTTCCTGCTTACAAATAAGGTAGTTTTGATAGGTTGTCTTGAGACTAAAGTTAAAGCTAACAAAGCTGAAAAAGTGAAGAAGAAAATGGGGAATGATTGGGAAATAGATACTGATTACAATCAAAGCCCAAATGGTAGAATATGGATTGGTTGGAAGCCTCAACAAGTGGAAGTGCAAATAGTAGCATTTATGCCTCTGTGCACTGCATAGTAAAGGACAAGGGCTCAACTTTTACTAGCCAGATAACATTTGTTTATGGCTTGAATACCATAAACGAAAGGAAGGCCTTATGGCAAGGGCTAAGGAATTTGAATAATAATATAGCTGATCCATGGATTGTACTAGGGGATTTTAATGTTGTTCTTTTAGTGAATGATAGACAAAATGGTATTCCAGTACATCCAAATGAAGTTAAGGATTTCCAGGAGTGTATTGAAGACATAGGGCTTGGTCAACTAAAAAGAACAGGGAGTTTATTTTCATGGAGTAATAAGAGAGATGCACCTGTTAGAATCCACAGCTTTATAGATTGGGCCTTTGGAAATTCAAAATTGTTTGATAATTATGGACACTTGGAAGCAGTTTATCTTAGCCCAGAATGCTCCGATCACTCTCCTATTATTGTCAACACTGGGAGAATAAGACAAAACCTTCCTAGGCCATTTAGACTACTCAACATTCTTCTTCAGAATGAGGAATTTAAGGCAATGATTAAAACTACATGGAAATATGAAGTTCCTGGGTACACTATGTATGGTACATGCAAAAAGCTCAAACTTATTGAGCTAAACACAAGACACATTCAGAAAGAGGTATCAAATGTGGAAAGGAAGGTTGAAGTCACTCGAGGGAGGTTGCAAGACACTCAACAACTGCTGAACTCTGATCTCTACAACCCAAATCTGATCCAAAAGGAGAGATAACAGATCCTTGAACTAGAGAAATGGTCTAACATACATGAAGAGGTGCTAAGGCAGAAGTCTAGGGCTGTATGGTTAGCAAAGGGAGACTCAAATACAAGATATTTCCATGCACAAATGAAGACTAGACAAGCAAGGAACCATATCTCCTCAATATGTAATGATCATAGGATTATGCTGACTGATCCAGGCCAAGTTCAGAGTGAGTTTATTAATTTTTTCCAAGAACTGCTGGGCACTAAAGCTGCAGAACTACCTTGTTTGAACAACAACATTGCAAAAGATGGATATTGTCTCAATAAGGAGGAGCAGAAGGGACTGATAAAACCAGTGACTAAGGAAGAAATTCTACAAGCTCTGAATGATCTACCAGCTGACAAAGCCCCTGGGGGTGATGGCTTTCCTGTGGAATTTTCAAAGCTAACTGAGATGTAGTGGGAGATGATGTTATAACAGCTATTCTTCAGTTCTTTGAGAAGGGGAAAATACTTAAGTAGATAAACATTACAACCATTACATTGGTGCCAAAAGTCCCAAATCCTACTCATGTCAAGGAGTTCAGGCCTATTGCATGTTGTACAACTCTGTACAAACTGATAGCCAAGGTGATCACTAGCAAACTTAAGCAAGTAGTAGACAAAATTGTTGGGCCAGCACAATCAGCTTTTATTGAAGGTAGGAATATCTTAGATAATGTGATTGTGGCACATGAGCTAGTCAAAGGTTACAATAGAAAAGGAATGTCTCCTAGATGTCTAGTGAAAGTAGATATCAGGAAAGCTTATGATACTGTTGAGTGGGACTTTTTGAGAATGGTCTTATTAGAGTTTGGAATTCCAGCCAAGTTTTTCAAACTCATCATGGAGTGTGTTTCGACTGTGAGCTACTTTATTATTTTCAATGGAGGACTCACCCCTAAATTCCAAGCAAAGAAAGGTCTACGTCAAGGAGATCCTATGTCACCACTCTTATTTGTCTTGACAATGGAGTATCTGAACAGATCCCTGAAACAGCTGAACCAAAATCCCAACTTCAATCACCACCCAAGATGCAAGAAGATGAAACTAACCCATATTTGTTTTGCAGATGACTTAATAATGTGCTGCAGGGCTGAGAGATTATCTATTCAGTTGATGATGAAGGCATTTGAACACTTCTCTGTAGTCTCAGTCCTCAAAGCAAATATGGAAAAAAGTTCTCTATATATAACAGGGGTGGATCAACAGTTGCAGAACCAAATCTATGATGAAATGCACTTTGCAATGGGAGAGATTCCTTTCAAATACCTCGGTGTCCCCTTATCTTAAAAAAAAAACAGTTCAACAATGTATGCCTCTGGTGGAAAGAATGATTGCAAGGATCAAATGTTGGACTACCAAATTTCTGTCATATAGTGGCAGAGTGTAGCTTATTAAGAGTGTACTGTTTGAGATCCAAACATATTGGTCGCAGATTTTCCTGATACCAAAGAAGGTGCTGCAGTTAATAACAAGTGCCTGTAGAACATTCTTGTGGACTGGACAATGTGCAACGTCAAGAAGAGCACTTGTCGCATGGGAGAGATTATGTATGCCAAAATCAGCAGGGGGCTTGAACATAATCGAATTTCAAACATGGAATAAAGCAGCCATATCAAAATTGCTTTGGGCTATCACAGCAAAGAAAGATACCCTCTGGGTTCAATGGATCCACAGTTTCTATATTAAGGGTAGAAGCATCAGTACTATGGAGACACCTAAGCAAGCATGTTGGCTTGTTAGGAAAATCTTTGATGCAAGGAAATGGTATGGGAGCAATGATTTGTGTGGAGAATTACAACAACGCACTCATGCTGGGAAGTTCATGATCAAGAAGGCATATAAATACTTACTTCCTCAATATCCTAGAGCTATATGGAAAAACCTCAACATGATCCCATGTTCTGTACCAAGGTATCAATTTATACTTTGGCTTGCACTTTAAAAGAGACTCAGTACAGCAGACAGAATGGCTAAATGGGGAATACAAGTTCCTATGAACTATGTATTATGCAGAGCTGATGTTGAAGAAACTCATACTCATTTGTTCTTCGAATGTGATTATTCCAGACAGATGTGGAGCTCCTTCTTACGTTGGACAGGAGAAAGCAAGCAAGCAGGGACCTGGGAGGAGGAGATTGCGAGACTAACGACCAAACAATGCAACAGCAAAGCTCATGCAGAGGTACTAGGATGGCTATTAGCTGCTACTGTTTATTATGTCAGGAGTGAACGCAATGCTAGAAGATTTCAAGAACAGTAGCAGGAATGTATCTCAAGACTAAGAGAGATTACCATTCAATTGCATAGGAAAGGACAGTTTAGAAACAATTGGAAAAGATTACTGTAACGACCCGACCGGTCATTTTGAGCCCTAGCACGTCGTTCAGCAGTCTGAGGCCATGAGCAGCTTCATTTCAGGTATTATGACTTGTACGCATGGTCGGAATTAAATTCCGGGAAGTTCGGAGTTGATTTGGAAAGAGAATTCTCATTTCGGAAGCTTAAAGTTGAAGGAATCAACTAGGATTGGAATTTTGAGTAAACGACCTCCGAATCGGGATCTGAAGATTCCAGCAGGTTCGTATGATGATTTTGGACTTAAGCGTATGCCCGGATCGGGTTTTGGATGACCCGGGAGCGTTTTGGTACCTATTGTGGAAGTTGGCATTTGGAAGAAATTTCATAAGTTTTGCTTGAAGTGCATTTCAATGTTACCGATGTCCGTTTGGGATTCCGAGACTGGGAGTAGCTCCGCATGGTGATTCTGAAGTTGGGAGCCCGATCGGGAGTGAATTCGGAGGTCCGTAGGTCATCTTGGAGCTAATTGGCTAAAAATAGATGAAGGTTTTTGAGAAGTTTGACCGGAAGTAGACTTTTTGATATCAGGGTCGGAATGCGATTCCGGAAGTTGGAGCAGGTCCGTAATGTCGAATATGACTTGCCTGCAAAATTTGGGGTCAATCGAATGAGATTTGATAGGTTTCGACATCGGATGTGAAAGTTAGAAATTTCAAAGTTCATAAAGATGAATTTTGGCGCGATTCGTGATTTCGACATTGTTTGATGTTATTTGAAGCCTCGAGTAACTCCGTTATATGTTTCCAGATTTGTTGGCACGTTCGGACGGGGTCCCGAGGGGCTCGGGTGAGTTTCGGGGTGGTTTCGGACCATTTCTAGGCCATTTATAACTGCTGGTTTTTGGCTACAACAGTGTTCTATGCGATCGCGGGGAATTGGTCGCGATCGCGTTGAGTAAAATGTGAGAAATAGGCCAGTGAATCGCGATCGCGGAAAGCCTTTCGCGATCGCGTAGAGTAAATATTCTGCTGCACTGACTCGACTTCGGAGGCTCATATCTCACAATCTATAAGGAATTTTGAGATGATGTAAAAATAAAAGTTGTATCCCTTTGTGTCTAGTTTCTAGAAAAGTAAACCATTCATGATTTGGATTTGTGTACAAAGAGATATAGCTGTTACACTACAGGGTATCTGGGAAGATGAAAAAGAAAGTTGTGTTACACATGGGCTGACTTTGACAGATTATATCTAGAAATATATAAGAAATTGGGAAATGATCAACACATGAAAGTTGTATATCTTTGAATCTAGTTTTCAGAACATTTAACCATTTGTCATTTGGAGTTATGTGCAAAGAGTTATGACTATTCTACTAGAGGCTGTCCGGAAGGCTGGGAAATTGTTCTCCGCGATCGCGAAGCTCTTTCCGCGATCGCGCAGAGTAAATTTTGGGTTGGAAAAATTGTTCTCCGCAATCGCGAAGCATTTTCCGCGATCGCGCTGAGTAAATACCTGGGCAGAATGATATTTTAGCGGGTTTAGCTCATTTTTCTTCATTTCTTCAAAGCATGGACGATTTTTGGAGAGCTTCAAGAAGGGATTTCGTCATCTATGTTAAGGTAAGTTACTCCTACTCATTTCCAAGTTAAATACAAGATTATATCATGGAATTAGACATGAAAATTGTGGGAAAATTGGGATTTTTGGAAGAAAACCTAGAAACTTGATAAATTGGATTTTACCAGGAATTTGAGCATGGAATTAGGAGTAAATTATATATTTGAGCTAGTGAAGCTATGGGTAGAGTATATCTTCGAGAAATTTCGGAATTCGGGCACATGGGCCCGAGGGCATTTTGGTCATTTCACTAAGCGGAGTTGGGAATTTGTATAATTTGAATTGTTAACAAGTATTTGAGTATATTCTCATTAGTTTGCCGTTATTTGGCTAGTTTCGGAGCATTTTGCAACGATTCGAATCGTCGGGAAGGCTTGGAGGCCGTTTATGGAATTTCGGAGCGAGGTGAGTCTCCTTTCTAACCTTGTAAGAGGGAATTGTCCCCATAGGTGAAATATTTGATTATGTGCTCCTATTTGTGGGGGCTACGTACGTACGAGGTGATGAGAGTCCGTGCGTAGCTACTATTATGCTATTGTCCGGGTAGTTAGGACCCAAAAGCATGCTATACTTGGATTAATTGTAAGCTCATTGATAGCTTGGATTGCTTAGATCGCATTGAATTAGTAAATGAATTCCAAAAAGGATTAAACTTTAATCTCTTAAATTGTTAAAAAGAGGACCGACTTTTAATTGGACAAATGCTCCCTGATAAATCCTTAATTGGCTATTTGAGCATGTATTTTTATGTGAACCTGCGTCGTATGATTGATTCGCGAGCAGGGTGATTGTTTATTTTATGTTGACCGCGTCGCATGGATAGTTCGCGAGCCGGGTAATAGATGCATCTATGGTTCGAGCCGTTTGACCCTCAGCAGTGCACAGTTTACATTTCTGTTGGAGCGGGCCGTCGACCTCGACATGATTTGCGCATGATATATTGTCGCTTGAGAACTTTTAACTTTACCCTTCGTGGATTGATTTAAATTGATAAGATAATGAAAAGTAAACCTTGAAAATCCCATATTATTTGTTGAAGGTGTTTTGCCTGTTTTCCGGGTTTGTGAGTTAGAACTGCTGTATAAAATCCCTGATTTCCTCACACTTTTAGTATATTATTATTAGACCACTAGTAAGTGTCGAAGTTGACCATCTCGTCTCTACTTCTTCGAGATTAGGCGGGATACTCGTTGAGTACACGTTGTTTACGTACTCATACTACACTTCTATGCATTTTTGTTGCACAGGTATATGTAACCCTAGTGGCCTACTGGGAGTAGCAGTGCGGATGATTCCGGGACTAGGTGAGTTGCATTATTCGAGGCGACCCACAGCTAGTATAGTCTCTTTCATTATATTGTATTTATTTCTTGTCCACTGTATTTTGGACGGATGTTGTATTTTATTTCCTTATCTTTAGATGCTCATGCACTTGTGACACCGGGTTCTGGGAGGATTTTTGGATTATTCAGTATTAAGTCTTTTATCGACTTTATGTTCATCTTTTGTAAAATTTTTATTATCTAATATTTAACGTATAAGAAAAATGATTCCGGAAATACAAAAACTGGAATTTAATTATGCATTCTTGGTTGGCTTGCCTGACAGCGGTGTCCGGCGCCACCACGACCCTTAGTGGATTTTGGGTCGTGACAACATGGTATCAGAGCACTAGGTTCCTAGGGTCTCACGAGTCATGAGAAAGTCTAGTAGAGTCTTGCGGATCGGTACAGAGACGTCTGTACTTATCCTCGGGAGGCTGCAGGACTGTTAGAAGTATTTCCCTTCTTGATTCCTTATCGTGCGACTTGATCCTTGGGGGCGTATGCCTTTAAATCATTCCTACTCAATCTTACTCGACGTGAACCGCTTGTTATAAATCGAAAATTAAAGAACCGTAATGGTACTACAAATGTGATACGGGATGTTTTTCCCGGTATAGCTGATCAGATTATTATCGTCGCTTTATGGAAGAATATTTTATTGTTTCAGCCTAGTAGCGGTACTTCTGAGGTCTCTGAGGCTAGGCACAAGTTGCCATGATGCTTATGAACTATTGTTCCGCAGTATTGATATGATGATAAGACATTTGCCTACTAGTCGGGGCGGTGAATGACCTGAAGGGAGGTTGACTCGGTGCATAATCTAGAGGTTCAGTATTTTTATTCCCGGCAGGGGAAAGGCAATCGGACTAAGAATGGTCAGATGTGGGCTGGTGGAGTAATGAGACTTGGTATTTGCGAGCATGGTGGAGCTTTCTTCTATGATGGGGTGTCGTCTTCCTAATTGAACGTACTAAGTTCGCCGGTGTTATGACCTTCTACAATTCGCCTTTGGGGCAAGCTATTGTGAAACAGTATTGAAAATGTGGCTGTCAGATATCGCAGGGTGCGGTAGTTCAGGGTTGAATCAGTGTTTCTAATGTCGACGGTATGAGAAAGATGATCTTCCGAAAGGTGTAATGTTAGCAGCAATTGTGGGTTCAAGTGCCACGAAGATAGATTTTATTTAAGGTAGCAACTGAGCAGCAAAGGATGAGGAAAGATATGTGGGAAGTGTCAGGCGGTGGCTAAAATTTCTAGAAGGCCGAGTATAAAAGGCCAAGGGTCGAGTAGTCGATTAAGGGGATGAGTTCCGCCAAAGTGGGAGAGTGGCGGATTTGAATATGGGCTTTGCAGTGGGATGACCACGTACCTTAAGGAGAGTTTGGATTGATTTGAGAATATTAGTGATTGGTGATTGGGGTCTACGGATTTAATTTGAAGTATGGGCTATTATGCAGCAGGAGATTTGATATAACGGGAAGGAGCTGCTTGAATGAAGAAGGATACAACATAACTTTGAATTGGAATAATGTTGCCACACATTTAATTAATGTCCACGAGGGGTGAATGGACTTGTGCAGCTGGAGAGTGAGCTCGGACTCAGGATGGGTTATTGATGTCGTAGTGATTGTACCTCGTACAACAGCGTTGGAAGATGTCGGTGAGTGATTTCTACAGGTGGGTTATTCCTGTGAGTAGGTTCGCGGCCGCGTGGTTGGCGAGGCTTCTGCGAAAAATTCTAGTGGTTATACAGCGAAGATGTCGGTCGTGAAAATGTGGTTGATGATTCAGAGTATAAAAAGGGGGTTTTACAGTAAGATTCCGAGAATTTTGGCGGTTGATTGCGCAAGGTTACGTAAATAAGAGATAAAGAGTCCTGGTGAATGCCAGAGTTGTGTAATAATGGCTTCAAGCTAAGTGGGAGAGTCCCACCGCCTATGATTGGGTTGCATGGTTAACTACTTGCGAGGTTTCTGGTTATTACCATATTGATAAGTTATTCCAGCTACGAGAAAGGAATATAAGTGGTAATTTGAGCAAAGGAATTGTTAAAGGTGTGCTATGGTTGGCCTTATTGGCTCATGTTCAGATTCGGAAGGGATTCAGGATTCGTGCTTTGTATAGATGCGGGTTCCAAGGGAAGAGATTCGGCCGGGTTCTTCGCTGAGAGGGTATTCATGTGGTAGAATATTCATGGAGTTTATTAAATTCGGGGCTAAGTCAGAGCGGGTGGATCTCAGCAATGGTCCTAGTGAACTCAAAAGTTAAAGTGGATGCCTAATGATTTCGAGCCTATAGGTACGGTTAAGCATCAAGCTTGATAGAAGCCTATGAGAAGAGGCACTGAATGTTCTATGATGTTTCGACTTGCGATGTAGCAATTGGGAGGTACGAAATGGTTTGTGGGATTTGAGACAGCATGGTCTCGTGATTCAGGGTCACTCGGGATGAGTCTGGATGGAGTGTGTTAAGTGTCGAATGGGGTTATCATTGTTTCTGTGGCAATCAAGGAAAAATTGGAAGAAGAGGGATTGGTTAGCCATAGTTGAATTGGCATGTTGCTGGTAATGATCAGTACTTTCAGTGCGATCAAGTTATGCAAGTGAATTGTGACGGTGCGTGCGAGGCTTGTCGGCCGCCGTAGTTAGTGTTATTCAGAAAGTATTCCACCGTTGTGGCCTGTTATGTGGAGGTGGACCCCGGAAGGGCTATGGTGGTTTAGACCACTACTTAGAGATTTACATATTCTACAGTCATGAGAATTCACCTGTGTGTTGCTATGGTCCTCCTGAAGTGACTTATGTGGAAAGTTTTATATGATGAAGTGTCAATCTAACAGTGGTTCCGAAGCTATGATGAAAAACGAGTTCTATCGTATATTGGCATGTTAAGTGCAGTGAGTGGTATGGAATTTGAAGTAAAGATCAAGGTAGCAGTTCGGTGTTGACAAGGATGTCACGAGCTCGGATGAGCAGGAAAGGAGTTTCGATGTTTAAGGTAAGTTGGTTTTGTAACCAGCATCACCTGAGATTGATGTTTTCTAAAAAGGGTTTTGCATCCTGGTTAATGATTCTTGATCGCTTTTCAGCGTTAGTGCGGCCGGTGGTTTGGAGGTACGACCCAGTTAATTGTTATGGTAAGTTGTGGGAGTGTGTCCCACAGGAAGATTGTATAAGTGTGGCAGGTAGTCACATGATTGATTAAAGACTTAAACTAAGTATGAAGGTTGTGATAATATTGTTGATTTGAGAATATATGCCTGGAGGGCACTCAGCCTATTGAGTCGCGGACTGCGGATGATTTCTCCAAGTATGATGGATGTTCTTATGTGTTATGAGCGGAAGAGGAGTTATTATGGACCTTTGAAAGGTATTTAGCCTAGTTCAGTGCGATCAGAATCGGCTTGAGGTCGGTGGATAGATTCAAATGTGAATATGGGCTCTATATCAGGCCAAACGTGTTCAGTTCAGTAATGCGCTCCTTATGGAGGAGTAGTTAGGGTGTTATTTTGTTGTCAGATATTTCATATAGTGATACGTCGCGCCCTGTGAGTTGGGAGACGGCTTGAGAAATTGCTTATGTGTTGAGGATCCACGTAGAGATGATGTTATATGAGCAGGATGCTTTTGAGATTTCAAATCGTATATCGCACCTCAGTCGTGCTTGAGTTTTGTGGCTTCTGGCGCTATATGTCTCCCCAGGGATGGAATTATGCACTTAGTGTGCTTGTGACCGATATTCGGTATATTATTGAAATGATCAATCTAGCTCGGTGCATATCTCCTTATGCGAGATTTATGGGTGGATCGGGTGGCACGCCGTCATGGTTATATTGTTCGGATCGAGTTGCGCGCCGCAACAGTGTGAAGCTGAGTACAGATCCCCGCATCTGTTTTTATGTGTTTTGTTTCCTATTTTATGAGGAAAGCTTATATTAGCTGTGTGCCCGCGTCGCATGTATGATTCGCGAGCGGGGTGTTTGTTAATTAAGTCCACCACGTCGCATGTATGATTCGCGAGCGGTGTAGTTGAGTTTCCTTCTCAAAGTTTGCTTTCCTTTATATCGCGTTCGTTATGGTAGCCTATTGGCACATTGTAGCATCATATGGGACTTTTGGTCATGTCGGGGTGGCTTATTGCCTGAGCAGTTCGTACTGGGTGAGGCGAGATCATTGAATTCGAGATCAGTGCAATCTGAGTATATGAAGTATATCAAGGAGCTAAGACCATTGTTTGGTTCAGAATGAGGTGATAGTTCTTGCCAGGAGTATAGACCCAATGAATTGCTGTTTCGGCAATGGTTAATAATTTATACACATCTCATCCGTCGTGTCGGTATTTTAAGAGTTAGAACAAGACCTATGTATGTCATGCGGTGCAATGGGAGCACCCGATTCGTGGAATTTCGATTAAATTGATCAAAAAATGTTATTGTGGTCCGGTGAGTAAAGTGATGCTAGGTGTGAATTCAGCAAAGTTATGCAGTCATGTTTGGGTACAGCGTGTAGTGATTGATATGGTGATCTTATGTTGGAAACAGGTAGGGCATAGACTTTCGGATGTTGGAATTGGGCTCTAAGGCTTATTTGCTTGAATAAAAGGGAATATCTTCAGAATTGATCGAGCTGATGTGCTCAACTGAGTTGTGGTAGCACGGGAAGGTGCATGAGAAGGTAAACAGTGGTTTCAGACTACTTCAGTGTAGTTCTCAGCACGTTCGAGGACGAACGTATGTTTAAGTGGGAGAGAATGTAACGACCCGACCGGTCATTTTGAGCCCTAGCGCGTCGTTCAGCAATCTGAGGCCCTGAGCAGCTTCATTTCAGGTATTATGACTTGTACGCATGGTCGGAATTAAATTCCGGGAAGTTCGGAGTTGATTTGGAAAGAGTATTCTCATTTCGAATCTTAAAGTTGAAGGAATCAACTAGGATTGGAATTTTGAGTAAACGACCTCGGAATCGGGATCTGAAGGTTCCAGCAGGTTCATATGATGATTTCGGACTTGGGCGTAATGCCCGGATCGGGTTTTGGATGACCCGGGAGCATTTTGGCGCCTATTGTGGAAGTTGGCATTTTGGAAGAAATTTCATAAGTTTGGCTTGAAGTGCATTTCAGTGTTACCGATGTTCGTTTGGGATTCCTAGACTGGGAGTAGCTCAGCATGGTGATTCTGGAGTTGGGAGCGCGATCGGAAGTGAATTCGGAGGTCCGTAGGTCATCTTGGAGCTATTTGGCTAAAGATAGAAAATTGAAGGTTTTTGAGAAGTTTGATCGGAAGTGGACTTTTTGATATCGGGTTCGGAATGCGATTCCGAAAGTTGGTGCAGGTCCGTAATGTCGAATATGACTTGCCTGCAAAATTTGGGGTCAATCGAATGAGATTTGATAGGTTTCGGCATCGGATGTGAAAGTTAGAAATTTCAAAGTTCATAAAGATGAATTTTGGCGCGATTCGTAATTTCGACGTTGTTTGATGTGATTTGAAGCCTCGACTAAGTCCGTGATATGTTTCCAGACTTGTTGGCACGTTCGGACGGGGTCCCGAGGGGCTCGGGTGAGTTTCGGGGTGGTTTCGGACCATTTCTAGGCCATTTATAACTGCTGGTTTTTGGCTACAGCAGTGTTCTATGCGATCGCGGGGAATTTGTCGCGATCATGTTGAGTAAAATGTGAGAAACGGGCCAGTGAATTGCGATCGCGGAAAGCCTTTTGCGATCGCGTAGAGTAAATATTCTGCTGCACTGTCTCGACTTCGGTGGCCCATATCTCACAATCTATAAGGAATTTTGAGATGATGCAAAAACAAAAGTTGTAGCCCTTTGTGTATTGTTTCTAGAAAAGTAAACCATTCATGATTTGGATTTGTGTACAAAGAGATATGGCTGTTACACTACAGGGTGTCCGGGAAGATGAAGAAGAAAGATGTGTTACACATGGGCTGAATTTGACAGATTATATCTAGAAATCTATAAGGAATTGGGAAATGACCAACACATGAAAGTTGTATAAATTTGAGTCTAGTTTTCATAACATTTAGCCATTTGTCATTTGGAGTTGTGTGCAAAGAGTTATGACTATTCTACTAGAGGCTGTCCGGAAGGCTGGGAAATTGTTCTCAGCGATCGCGAAGATCTTTCCGCGATCGCGAAGAGTAAATTTTGGGCTGAAAAAATTGTTCTCCGTAATCGCGAAGCATTTTCCGCGATCGCGATGAGTAAATACCTGGGCAGAATGATATTTTAGCGGGTTTAGCTCATTTTTCTTCATTTCTTCAAAGCATGGACGATTTTTGGAGAGCTTCAAGAAGGGATTTCGTCATCTATGTTAAGGTAAGTTACTCCTACTCATTTCCAAGTTAAATACAAGATTATATCATGGAATTAGACATGAAAATTGTGGGAAAATTGGGATGTTTGGAAGAAAACCTAGAAACTTGATAAATTGGATTTTACCATGAATTTGAGCATGGAATTAGGAGTAAAATTAATATATTTGAGTCAGTTGAAGCTATGGGTAGAGTATATCTTCGAGAAATTTCGAAATCCGGGCACGTGGGCCCGAGGGCATTTTGGTCATTTCACTAAGCGGAGTTGGGAATTTGTATAATTTGAATTGTTAACAAGTATTTGAGTATATTCTCATTAGTTTGCTGTTATTTGGCTAGTTTCGGAGCATTTTGCAACGATTCGAATTGTCGGGAAGGTTTGGAGGTCGTTTATGGAATTTCGGAGTGAGGTGAGTCTCCTTTCTAACCTTGTAAGAGGGAATTGTCCCCATAGGTAAAATAATTGATTATGTGCTCCTATTTGTAGGGACTACGTACGCACGAGGTGACGAGAGTCCGTGCGTAGCTACTATTATGCTATTGTCCGGGTAGTTAGGACCCAAAAGCATGCTATACTTGGATTAATTGTAAGCTCATTGATAGCTTGGATTGCTTAGATCGCATTGAATTAGTGAATGAATTCCAAAGAGGATTAAACTTTAATCTCTTAAATTGTTAAAAAGAGGACTGGCTTTTAAATGGACAAATGCTCCCTGATAAATCCTTAATTGGCTATTTGAGCATGTATTTTTATGTGAACCTGCGTCGCATGATTGATTTGCGAGCAGGGTGATTGTTTATTTTATGTTGACCGCGTCGCATGGATAGTTCGCGAGCGGGGTAATAGATGCATCTATGGTTCGAGCCGTTCGACCCTCGGCAGTGCACAGTTTACATTTCTGTTGGAGCGGGCCGTCGACCCCGGCATGATTTGCGCATGGTATATTGTCGCTTGAGAATTTTTAACTGTGAAATTTCCCTTCGTGGCTTGATTTAAATTGATAAGATAATGAAAAGTAAACCTTGAAAATCCCATATTGTTTGTTGAAGGTGTTTTGCCTGTTTTCCGGCTTTGTGAGTTAGAACTGCTGTATAAAATCCCTGATTTCCTCACACTTTTAGTATATTATTATTGGACCACTAGTAAGTGTCGAAGTTGACCATCTCGTCTCTACTTCTTCGAGATTAGGCGGGATACTCGTTGATTACACGTTATTTACGTACTCATACTACACTTCTGTGCATTTTTGTTGCACAGGTATATGTAACCCTAGTGTCCTACTGGGCGTAGCAGTGCGGATGATTCCGGGACTAGGTGAGTTACATTATTCGAGGCGACCCGCAGCTAGTATAGTCCCTTTCAGTATATTGTATGTATTTCTTGTCCACTGTATTTCGGACGGATGTTATATTTTATTTCCTTATCTGTAGATGCTCATGCACTTGTGACACCGGGTTCTGGGAGGATTTTTGGATTATTCAGTATTAAGTCTTTTATCGACTTTATGTTCATTTTTTGTAAAATTTTTGTTATTTAATATTTAACGCATAAGAAAAATAATTTCCGCAAATACAAAAACTGGAATTTAATTATGCATTCTTGGTTGGCTTGCCTGACAGCGGTGTCCGGCGCCACCACGACCCTTAGTGGATTTTGGGTCGTGACAATTACTTGATAGATTAAACTCATACCCAAGTCTAATATAGACTAGCAGTGTTGTAGATATATAGAGGGGGGGGGGGGGGAGTAATTGTAATTAGTGCAAAGTTCGGGACTAGTTCTAGAGTAAAAAAAAAAGAACTAGTGGATGTACATATTATACTTGGTTGAATAAAATTTTATTGTTTGACCAAAAAAAGAACATATATATCACATTTTATTTTAAAATATAACTTTGAACTAGTCTAAAAAATAATATATAAGTACTTTTATAATGTTTCAAATCTATTGAATTTTCTTATAATTATTTTTGTATTACGTGCATTTATTTTGTAATAGTCTTTCCCTTTCATTTCTAATAGTAAATTTTTAATAATTTAAGTAATTTTGCTATTCTTTTAATCTATTATATAGTCTTATTACGTTATGTGACTTTTCATTAACTAGTATCTTTATTTAACATCATTATCAACTACTATTTTTTAATATAATATAGATAAATATATAATTTTCTTAATCATAAAATAAATATATATAGTTTGTTTTAAAAATATTGCTTGAAAATTTTAAATTATTTAGTTTTTAATAATATTTTTAAGTATTGTATATTTACTTTATTTTATTCTCTAATCATATGATTATAAATATCCTCACATTATCTCTAATTTATTTTTAGTATTCAATATTTTTTGTTTTTGATTTTATCTATTAGACTTGAGTTTCGTGAACTTATCCATATTATGACTTTTCTTATCCCAATATAAAAAGCTTTCTCATATCAAATTTAAATTAGTTTTTACCCTTTCTCTCTATGATTAAAAATCTGAAGTTTTGTTTTTTTTCTCTATTTATTATTTATTTTTGATATTGTATTATTCAATTCCTAATATTATTACACTGTCATGTGGATTTTTATTAGCTTCTTAGAATTTAGTATCTGTTTCTACCACACTCATTCTAATATAATATAGATAAAAATCAAATAACTTTCTCATCTTAAATTCAAATAATTTTTATCATTCTTTTCTAAATTGGACCGTATTTTCAAAATTTATGTTATGCTTTCAAACTTAAACTAACTGCACTCAATTCAAATATTAATCATACCAAAATATTTTCTTAATTATTGGAACACATTATATCTAAACGTTGTAATATTTTACGTATAAAATATTTGTTTGCCCGATTTATCAATATTAATATGACTTTATTACTTGTTATTAAAATAGTTTTTACTGATTATTTAATTTTTTTCTTAACTTATGGTGACGACCCAAAGGGTCATCACCTGTTTTCCCTTTCATTCCGTGCTTCCGAGGCCTTGAAAACCTCATTTTTATTTGCCTCGATTTGCGTGCGCAGTCCGAGCGCGTAGCTGAAAAGCTTAAATATGAATTCTGTGTAAAAATTGATGTGTAACGACCCGACTGGTCGTTTTGAGTCCTAGCGCTCCGTTCAGCAGTCGGAGGCCATGAACAGCTTCATTTCGGGTATTATGACTTGTACGCGTGGTCGGAATTGAGTTTCAGGAAGTTCAAGTTGATTTAGAAAGAGAATTCTCATTTCAGAAGCTTAAAGTTGAAAGAATGAGCTAGGATTGGAATTTTGAGTAAACGACCTCGGAATCAGGATCTGAAGGTTCCAGCAGGTTCGTATGATGATTTCGGACTTGGGCGTATGCCCGGTTCGGGTTTTGGATAACCCGAGAGTGTTTTGGCGCCTATTGTGGAAGTTAGCATTTTAGAAGAAATTTCATAAGTTTGGCTTGAAGTGCATTTCAGTGTTATCGATATCCGTTTGGGATTCCGAGACTGTGAATAGCTCCGTATGGTGATTCTGGAGTTGGGGGCGCGATTGGAAGTGAATTCGGAGGTCCGTAGGTCATTTTGGAGTCATTTGGTTAAAGATAGAAATTTGAAGGTTTTTAAGAAGTTTGACCGGAGGTTGACTTTTTAATATCGGGGTCGGAATCCGATTCCGGAAGTTGCAGTAGGTCCGTAATGTCAAATATGACTTGTGTGCAAAATTTGAGGTCAATCGGACGTGATTTGACAGGTTTAAGCATCGAAAGTAGAAGTTGGAAGTTCTAAAGTTCATAAAGCTTGGATTGGGGGTTGATTCATGATTTAAGCGTTGTTTGATGTGATTTGAGGCCTCGAGCAAGTCCGTAATGTGTTTTGGGATTTGGTTGGTATGATTGGTTGGGGTCCCGGGGGCCTCGGGTGGATTTCGGGTGGTTAACGAATCGAAAAAGGGAATTTGGAAGACTTCAGGTTGCTGCTTCTGTCATAACCGCATCTGCGGTTTTTGGACCGCAGAAGCGGGACCGCAGATGCGGTCGAAATCTTGCAGAAGCGGAAGGGGCCAGGCCCAAGGTAACCGCAGAAGCGGCCTAGGGACCGCAGAAGCAGTTCCGCTTAAGCGGCCCCCAGACCGTAGAAGCGGCCAAGCTCCCCCTTGCCCAAAGCCGCAGAAGCGGCCAAAAGTCGCAGAAGAGACATCCGCAGAAGCGGAAAATGCACCACAGGTGCGAAACTCGCTGATGGCAGAGGGGTTGTTTTAAAGTCGGATTTTGTTCATTTCACCCATTTTCTTCACTTCATTTGGCGATTTTTAGAGAGCTTCAAAGGGGGATTTCGTCATCTATGTCAAGGTAAGTTACTCCTACTCATTTCCAAGTTAAATACAAGATTATATCATGGATTTAGGCATGAAAATTGTGGGGAAATTGGTGTTTTTAGATGAAGACCTAGAAATTTTATAAATTGGAATTTAGCCACGAATTTGAGCATGGAATTAGGAGTAAATGGTATATTTGAGCTAGTAAAGCCATGGGTAAGCTTTATTGTCGTCGCCTTATGGAAAGAATATTTTATTTGTTTCAGCCCAGTAGCGGTATTTCGAGGGCTTTAAGGCTAGGCACAAGTTGCCGCGATGCTTATGAATGACTACTCTGCAGTAGTAATATGATGGTAGGGTGTTGCCCACGTGTCAAGGCAGTGAATGATTTCAAGGAAGGTTTACTCAGTGCATAATCAAGATATTCAGTATGTTATTCCGGCAGGGGGAAGGTAATCGAACTAAGGAGGGTCAGGCGGACTGGTGGAAGTAATGAGACTTGGTAATTGCAAGCGTAGTGGAATTTTTCTTCTATATTGGGGTACCGCCGTCCTAATTGAACGTATTAAATTTGTCGGTGTTATGATTTTCTACAATTCGCCTTTGAGGCAGGGTATTGTGAAATAGTATCAGAGATACAACCATCAGGTATCGCAGGATGCGGTGGTTCAGGATTGAATCAGTATTTCTATTGTTAACGGTTCGGGAAAGATGACCTTCGAAAAGGTTTGGAGTTAGTAGCAAATTGAGGATTCAAGTTCTATGAAGATAAATTCTTATTAAGGCAGCAACTGAGCAGCAAAAGATGAGAAAGGCATGTGGGAAGTGTCATGCAGAGTTTCAAATTTGCTAAAAAGCTAGGTACATGAAGCAAAGGTTGAGTAGTTGGTTAAGGGGATGAGTTCCGCCAAAGTGGGAGAGTGGCGGAGATGCATATGGGCTTGTAGTGGAAGGACCACGTACCTTAAGGAGTAGTTGGAGTGATTGATAATACTAGTGACTGGTGAGTTGGGGTCTACGAATTCTAATTTGAAGGTAGGGTCCTTGTGCGGCCGGTAGGTTTAATATAACGGAAAGAAGCCGACCTAAATGAAGAAGGATGCAACATGGTCTTTGAAGTTGGGAGGTATGTTGTCGCACATTTCAATGATGTCCACGAAGGGGTAAAATGGACCTGTGCAACTGGAGTGTGAGCTCAGACTCAGGAAAGGGTCATTGATGTCGTAGCAATTGTACTCTGTGCAGCAGCATTGGAGGATGGCCGGGGAGAGTCCTTCTATAGGTGGGTTAGCCAAGTGAGCAGATTAGCAGTC
>NW_017671022.1:249698-295462 GCF_001879085.1 Nicotiana attenuata
GAAATCATCCCGAGGCCCCCGGGACCTCAACCAAAAGAACCAATAGCACCTAATACCTCATTCAAACTTGTACCAACCCTTAAACCACCTAAAACAACGTCGGAAAGTCGAATTAATCAATGATTTGAGCCTAAGAACTTCAAATTCCATAAAAATACATTTTCGATCAAAAACCTAACCAAAACACGTCCGAATGACCTGAAATTTTGCACACACATCCCAATTGACACGACGGAGCTACTGCAACTTCCGGAATTCCATTCTGGCCCTCGGATCAAAAATTCACTATCGGACCGGAAACTTCAAAAAATTCAACCGGCATTTCAAGCCTAAATGAGCTACGGACTTCCAAAATACATTCCGAACACGCTCCCAACCCCGAAATCACCTAACAGAGCTAACGGAACCATCGGATTTCCATTCCGAGGTCGTCTTCACACTATTCCGACTACGGACCATTTTTCAACACTTAAGCTCTCGTTTAGGGACTAAGTGTCCCAAAACTCTCCGAACTCAACACCGAACGTCCCGGCATACCAAAATAGCAGAAATGAACTTAGGGGAAGCAGTAAATGGGGAATCGGGGCGTAAATTCCAAAAACGACCGGCCGGGTCGTTACAGGTACGTATCAGGCCTGTCAGCCGCCGCAATTGATGTTATTAAGAGGCCTTCTATTGTTATGGCCTATTGTATGGAAGCAGATTCCGGAAGGGGCTATGGTGGCTTAGACCACTACTTGGATGGTTGCATATTCTACGATTATGAGTATTCGCCCGTGCGTTGCTATGTTTCTCCTGAAGTGAGTTAAGTGAAGAGTTCTTATATGATGAAGTGTTAAGATATTAATGTTTAAATCGTGTTCTATCGTATGTTGGCACATTGGGTGCAGTAAGCAGCATGGAAATTCGAAGTGAGGATCAAAGTTGCAGCTTGGTGCTGCTAAGGATGTCACGGGCTCGGATGAGCAGGAAAGGAGCTTCAGTGTTTAAGGTAAGTTGGCATTGTCTTCAGCGTCACCTGAGATTGGTGTTTTGTACAAAGGGCTTGTATTATGGTTAATGATTCTTGATCGCTTTTCAACGTTAGTGCGGTCGGTGGGTTGGAGGTAAGACCCAGTAATTGCTATGGTAGATTGTGGGGGGGGGGTGTCCCACAGGAAGGTTTCATAAATGTGACACGTAGTCACTTGATTGATTTAAGATCTAGACCAAGTATGAGGATTGTGGTAATAGCATTAATTTGAGAATTTATGCCTGGAGGGCACTATGTTTATTGGGTTATGGACTGTGAAGGTTCGCTCCGGTCGTGATGATTGCCCTTGTGTGTGATGAGAAGGGGAAAAATTAGTATGGACCTTTGAAAGGCTATTGGGTTAGTTTGATATGATCAGGAGCGACTTGAGATCGGTGGATGGATTTAAATATGAATACGGGCTTTATGTCAGGTCAGTTGTGTTGATTTCAGTAATGCGCTCCTTATGGAGTAGTCAGGGTGTTAGTTCGTTGTCAGATATTTCATGTAGTGATACGTTGCACCGTGGGAGTTGTGAGACGGCTTGAGAAATTGTTTATGTGTTGAGGATTCGCGTGGAAATGACGTATTATGAGCAAAATGGCTCCTGAGATTCAGATTGTATGTCGCACTCAGTTATGCTTGAGTTTTGTAGCTTATAGCGCTATATGTACCCTCAGGGATGGTATTATGCACTTAGCGTGCTTGTGACCAAATTCGATATGTTGTTATAATGAGCAAATTTAGCTCGATGTGTAATCTCCTTATATGAGATTCTATGTTTGGATCGGGTTGCGCGCCGCAACAGTGTGATGTTGAGTATAGTTTTTCTATATGCTATTTCTGTACGTCTCGTTTCCTATTTCTAGGGAAAGTCCGTATTAGTGCGGGAGTTAGGTAATTCCTTCCAGAGTTCGTTTTTCTTTGGTATCGCGTTCGAATTGGTAGCCTATTGGCACATTGTGGCATCATATGAGACTTTCGATTATGTCCGGGGTGGCTTATTGCCTGAGCAATTCGTATTAAGTGAGATGAGATCATTGCATTCAGGATCAGTACAATCTGACTATATAGAGTATATTAAGGAGCAAGGATCGCTATTTGATTCAGAATATGGTAATGTTCCCTGTCAGAAGTATAGACTCAATGATTGGTTGACTCGGCAGTGGATTATGAATTTCCGCACGTCTTTTCCGTCGTGGTGGTATTGTAAAGGTTGGAGTAAGACCTGTGTATGTTGTGGGGTGCAATGGGAGCACCAGATTCGTGGAATTTCAATTAAGTGGAACAGAAAACGTTATAGTGATCCGGTGAGTAAAATGATGAAAAGTGTGAATTCAGCAAAGTTATGCAATCATGATTGGGTACAGCGTGTGGTGGTTGATACGGTGTTCGTATGTTGGAAAGAGGTCGGGCATAGAATTCCGGATGTTGGAATTGGGCCCTAAGGCTTATTTGCTTTAGTAAGAAGGAATATCTTCAGAATTTATCGAGCTGATGTGATCAACTGAGTTGTGGTAGCACGGGAAGGTGCATGAGAAGTCAACCAGTGATTTCAGACTACTCCAGCGTAGTTCTCAGCACGTTTGAGGACGAACGTTTGTTTAAGTGGGAGAGAATGTAACGACCCGACCGGTCGTTTTGAGTCCTAGCGCGCCGTTCAGCAGTCGGAGGCCATGAACAGCTTCATTTCGGGTATTATGACTTGTACGCGTGGTCGGAATTGAGTTTCAGGAAGTTCAAGTTGATTTAGAAAGAGAATTCTCATTTCAGAAGCTTAAAGTTGAAAGAATGAACTAGGATTGGAATTTTGAGTAAACAACATCGGACTCAGGATCCGAAGGTTCCAGCAGGTTCGTATGATGATTTTAAACTTGGGCGTATGCCCGGTTCGGGTTTTGGATAGCCCGGCAGTGTTTTGGCGCCTATTGTGGGAGTTAGCGTTTTAGAAGAAATTTCATAAGTTTGGCTTGAAGGGAATTTCAGTGTTATCGATGTCTGTTTGGGGTTCCGAGACTGTGAATAGCTCCGTATGGTGATTCTGGAGTTGGGGGAGCGATCAGAAGTGAATTCAGAGGTCCGTAGGACATTTTGGAGCCATTTGGCTAAGGATAGAAATTTGAAGGTTTTTAAGAAGTTTGACCGGAGGTTGACTTTTTGATATCGGGGTCGGAATCCGATTCCGGAAGTTGCAATAGGTCCGTAATGTGAAATATGACTTGTGTGCAAAATTTGAGGTCAATCGGACGTGATTTGACAGGTTTAAGCATCGAAAGTAGAAGTTGGAAGTTCTAAAGTTCATAAAGCTTGGATTGGGGGTTGATTCATGATTTTAGCGTTGTTTAATGTGATTTGAGGCCTCGAACAAGTCCGTAATGTGTTTTGGGATTGGTTGGTATGATTGGTTGGGGTCCCGGGGGCCTCGGGTGGATTACGGGTGGTTAACGGATCGAAAAATGAAATTTGGAAGACTTGAGGTTGCTGCTTCTGTCATAACCGCATCTGCGGTTCTTGGACCGCAGAAGCGGGACCGCAAATGTGGTCGAAATCTCGCAGAAGCGGAAGGGGCCAGGCCCAAGGTAACCGCAGAAGCGGCCCAGGGACCGCAGAAGCGGCTCAAGCTCCCCCTTGTCCAAAGCCGCAGAAGCGGCCAAAAGTCGCAGAAGCGACATCCGCGGAAGCGGAAAATGCGCCGCAAGTGCGAAAATCGCTGATGGAAGAGGGGTTGTTTTAAAGTCGGATTTTGTTCATTTCACCCATTTTCTTCACTTCATTTGGCGATTTTTGGAGAGCTTCAAAGAGGGATTTCGTCATCTATGTCAAGGTAAGTTACTCCTACTCATTTCCAAGTTAAATACAAGATTATATCATGGATTTAGGTATAAAAATTGTGGGGAAATTGGTGTTTTAAGAAGAAAACCTAGAAATTTATAAATTGGAATTTAGCCACGAATTTGAGCATGGAATTAGGAGTAAATTGTATATTTGAGCTAGTAAAGTCATGGGTAAGCTTTATCTTCGAAAAATTTCGGATTCCGGGCATGTGGGCCCGAGGGCGTTTTGGTCATTTCACTAAGCGGAGTTGGAAATTTGTATAATTTGAATTGTTAACGAGTATTTGAGTACGTTCTCATTAGTTTGTCGTTAATTGGCTAGTTTTGGTGCAATGTGCGTCGGTTCAAGCCTTCGGAAGAATGTAGAATGCGGATTATGAGTCTTCGGAGCGAGGTGAGTCTCCTTTCTAACCTTGTAAGAGGGCAATGTCCCCATAGGTGTAATAATTGATTATGTGCTCCTAATTGTGGGGGCTACGTACGCACGAGGTGACGAGAGTCCGTGCGTAGCTACTATTATGCTATTGTCCGGGTAGTTAGGACCCATAAGCATGTTATACTTGGATTATTTATGAACCCACTGGTAGCTCGAATTGCTTAAATCGCCTTGGATTAGTAAATGAATATAAAAGGAGATTAAACCTCATTTTCCTGAATTGTTAAAAAGAGAAATTATTTTAATTGGATAAATATCCCTGATAAGTTTCTAATTGACTGATTGAGCATGTATCTCTATGTGTACCTGCGTCGCATGCATGATTTGCAAGCAGGGTATGTGTTTATTTATGGAACGGGCCGAACGCCTCGGCAGATTAAATAGATGCAACTATGGTTCGTGACGTTCGACCCTCGGCAGTGCACAGTTTACATTTCTGTTGGATCGGGCCGTCGCCTCGGTGTGATTTGCGCATGTTATTTGTCGCTTGAGAATTTTAAACGTGGAATTGCCCTTCGTGTCCTGATATAAATTGATAAGATAATAAAAAGTAAATTCTTAACCCTCAGGGGTTGGCCTGGTGGCAATAGACTTGAGCCTTGGGGTTTGCTCCCTTTCAAGGTCTCAAGTTCGAAACCCACTGGGTGCAAACAATTTCTGAGGGCCATCGGACTGGGTAAAACCTGAATTAACCGTGGTGCACTTGCGGGAAACTCCTTGCCGAGGGCCTGTGCACCCCCGGGATTAGTCGGGGCTCTTAGAGACTCGGACACCCGGTGCAAATCAAAAAAAAAAAAAAGTAAATTCTTGAAAAATCCTTGTTAATTGGTAAAAGGTGTTTACTTGCTTTACAGCTTGTGAATTAGAACTTGCTATATGAAGTCATGTTTTTCTCACACAGTTAGTGTATTATTATTATTGGACCGCTAGCGAGTGTCCAGGTTGACCATCTCGTCTCTACCCCTTCGAGGTTAGGCGGGATACTCACTGAGTACACGTTGATTACGTACTCATACTACACTTCTGTGCATTTTTGTTGCATAGATATAATTTATATTTGATAGCAGCACGGATGATTTGGGGACTAGGTGAGCTGCATTGTTCGAGGCGACCCGCAGCTAGTGTAGTTCCCTTCCAGTACTTTATTTATTTATTTCCTGTCCACTATACTTCGGACAGATATTGTATTTTATTTTCCTTATCAGTAGTTGCTCATGCACTTGTGACACCGGGTTCTGGGATGATTTTTCAAAAGATGTGTATTAATAGTTATTTCTTAATTTGAATCGAAATAGAGATTGTTTTATATATGAAAAATGGAAGAAAAACCCTTAGATTTTCAAAGGTATTAAAAGATGATTTAATTGATAATTTAGTTGGCTTGCCTGACAACGGTGTCCGGCGCCATCGCGACCCGTAGTGGATTTGGGTCATGACAACATGGTATCAGAGCACTAGGTACCTAGGGTCTCACGAGTCATGAGCAAGTCTAGTAGAGTCTCGCGGATCGGTACGGAGACGTCTGTACTTATCCTCGGGAGGCTGCGGGACTGTTAGGAGTACTTCCCTTCTTGATTCCTTATCGTGCGATTCGATTTCATGAGAGGCTTATGCCTTTGTTTCTTTCCACTCAATCTTATGCGACGCGAAGCGCTTGATGTAAATCGAAAATTGAAGAACCGTAATGCTACTGCAGATGTGATACGGGGTTTTTCTCCCGGTATAGCTGATCAGATTATTGTCGTCGCCTGATGGAGTGATATTTTATTGTTTCAACCCAGTAGCGGTAATTTCGAGGGCTTTGAGGCTAGGCACAAGTTGCCGCGATGCTTATGAATGACTATTCTGCAGTAGTGATATGATGGTATGATGTTGCCCACGTGTCGAGGCAAGAAATGACTTGAAGGGAGGTCTACTCAGTGCATAATCAAGAGATTCAGTATGTTATTCCCGGCAGGGGGAAATGTAACCGAGCTAAGGAGGGTCAGATGTGGACTGGTGGAAATAATGAGGCTTGGTAATTGCAAGTGTGGTGGAATTTTCCTTCTATATTGGGGTGCAGTCGTCCTAATTGGACGTATAAAGTTTGTCGGTGTTATGATTTTCTACAATTCGCCTTTGAGGCAGGGTATTGTGAAATAGTATCAGAGATTCAACTATCAGATATCGCTGGATGCGGTGGTTCAGGATTGAATCANATGAAAATTTATTTTAGAACCTATCCCAATTTTGGATGACTTTATGTTATAAATAAGTTATATGAAATGTGTACTATAATAATACAATATTCAAAAGAATTATTTCAAAAACTTATTTAACTATCTTGGCATAAAATAAAATGTTAAACAAAGGGTATTTACGATAAATTGAACTAAACATAAAACGGATCAAATCATAGAAAAAAATCGACATTCTTTGTTTGATTTAATTTTGATTTTTTTTATTTTTAAGAACATATAAAATTTAATTTTTTTATTTTAAGCAAAACTTAATCGAAAAAGCAGAACCAGATTAATTATATAAATACATTGTTAGAAATTATAACTATATAAAATTTTACATTACACATTGATTTTTGCAATCTTGGTTCGTAGCCTAACTTTTGCACTTATTGTATAGTTTATATTCTATTTTGGTTTGTATAGAATTTATTTCATGCTAAAAATAATTTTTTTTAATTTAATTGAGTTCTTAAATTATTCATCATTATTCAATTATCATCAAAGTATCTCAGAATTAACAACTTTTCTTAAGATGTAATTCAACATAATTGCCATAGTATGTGTTTAGTAATATATGTCACGTCTTTTTTTAAGAAACTGATAGAAAAATTAAAACAATCGATAAAATTGAACCAATAATAAACCGGTTTGGTTTGGTTTGGTTTGATTCGCATATAACTATTGTAGATGCTGAAAATCCACCAATTAGGTTAAAAGGACGACCTGGGCTTGATCAATTGGGTTCCGACGATAAAAGTTGACCGCCCTGGCACAACGTTGTTTTTAGCCATTACAACTATTACATAATATCTTTGTCTTATTATATGTGACATCCTTTCCTTGTTAGTTCTTCCTCTATCCCAATTAATGTGTTATATTTTCCGTTTCACTAAGTGAATGTCATATTTAGTCAGAAGTAATTTAATTTTAAACTTGTCATTATACCTTGATGAAATGAATAGGCACATAAATTTAGGGGTGTCAATGGTTCGGTTCGGCCGGTTATTTTATATATAAAATTTGTACCATACTAATTTTTCGGTTATTCTATTATGTATAACCAAAATTAGACTTTTCGAAACCGTCCCAATCATGTCGGTTTCTCTTCGGTATCGGTACGGTTCGGTAAATATCCGATAATTATTTTTAAATGTCATGTAAAAATCACTAGTAGAAATAGAATTCAATAACATACGTACTTTTATAGGACTTAGCAAAACTCTCTAGACATTTTTATAGTTTAAAAGGTGATAAATTAAGAAAATATAAAAGATGGCTAGAGTATAGATCGATCAACTATTCTACGTCAACGTAAAAGAAACTAAGCAAATAAAAAAAATATAAATCACACGAGTGGAAAGATATTAACCAAGCTTGGTGTCACGATCCGGATTTTCCACCCTCAGGAGTCGTGATGGCGTCTACTCGTAGAAGCTAGGCAAGCCGCGAAATTTAAAAATTTTAACTCTTTCATTTTAATCCTTATTAACAACTTGTAATAACAGGTGATCAACATTTAAATAGTAGCGGAAGATGAAATTAAGCGGAAGACTTAGACTAATATAATACCAAAATAAATGTGAAAATGCCAACATGTGTCTCTACCCAGAAACCGGTGTCACAATATTCACAGACTGTCTATGAATACTACATACAGATGTCTGAAAAAAAGAAATACAGTCTGCCTCGGATACAAATAAAAACAGAACATATAAGTAGATAGAAGAGACGCCGGGCCTGCGAACGCCTACAGGACTACCTCGGGATCTCTGGACTAAAAGCTGGCTCCCCAAGTGCTACTGCTCAAAAGTTGCTTCGGTATCTGCACATAGTGCAGAGTGTAGCATCATCAGAACCGACCCCATGTGCTGGTAAGTGTCTGGCTTAACCCCGGCGAGGTAGTGACGAGGCTAGGACCAGACTCCAGATAAACCTGTGCAGTTATATAATATACAGCAGAAAAATAATAGAAATAACAGTTTAAATGGGAGGGGGTACATGTTTTCGGGAAACATATCAAATCCAGCAGAAACTTAAGAGAAATATGAAAGAACAGCTCAGAATCTACAACCCAAACAATGATAATAACACTGTTGCGGCGCGCAACCCGATCCAATATAACATTTAACACTGTTGCGGCGTGCAACCCGATCCAATATAACATTTAACACTGTTGCGGCGTGCAACCCGGTCCATATTTAGTATTGTTGCGGCGCGCAACCCGATCCATATTTAATATTGTTGCGGCGTGCAACCCGATCCATGAATATAATATCAACAACAACAATACCAAGTGTTCCGGCAAAGGATCAACCATAAACTACACTATCCCGGCAAGGGGTTCAACAGTAAAGAAAATACGTCCGGCAAGGGACAATCAGCTATAACCAATCTTAACTCAACTTCTACTCATCTCAGCTAACACCAATACCCAATCATAAGTACTTTCCACAAAAACAAACTCAATTCTTACTCAATATCGAGAATCATCAATTAAAACATCTGTAGTATCATTTAAGAACATAACAAATTGCAATTTAAGACTCACGGTCATGCTCGACACCAACGTATAAATACTCGTCACCATGCCTATACGTCGTACTCAGCAAGAAGCAGATAGCAAATATGACTCAACTCCTAATCCCTCAAGCTAAGGTTAGACCGAACACTTACCTCGAACTTCCACGGCCAACTCAATCCTCATATACCGCCTTTCCTTTCGAATTTGGCTCCAACACAATCGTATCTATACATGATCGACTTAATAACATCAATAAATGCTAAGCAATCCAATCCCAATACTTAATTATAGCTTTTTAATCATTCTTCCCAAAAATCCAAAATTGACCCCAGGCCCCTTGGTCAAAACACAAGGTTCGGACCAAAACCCGATCACCCATTCACCCACGAGCCCGAATATATAATTTGTTTTCAAATTCGACCCCAAAACGAGGTCAAATCCCCAAATAATCAAAAAGCCCTAACTCTACCCAAATCCCTAATTTTTTACCCTTAATCACATATTTTAGGCTTAGAAATCTAATGGGTGATGATAAAAATGGAAGGAAACAAGCTTAAGATTACATACCTATGAAGTTATGGTGAAGTTTCTCTTAAAAAATCGCCCCAAGAGGTGTGGAGAAGAAGAAGTTATGAAATTTTGTGAAAATCTCGTATAGCTACTGTTCTGGACTTTTTGAAATAGCTAGGCAAAAATACTCATCGCGTTCGCGGAAGGCAGCTCGCGTTCGCGGAGAATAAACTCCTCGAGCCTCGCGTTCGCGTGCAAAGGATCGCGTTCGCGATGAACAAATTGGTGACCCCTCCACAGAACCTTACGCGTTCGCGAGTGCAGGGACGCGTTCGCGAAGGGTCTCCCCCACTCAGCTTCGCGTTCGCGAAGAAGAAATTGGGCACCTGGGATATTTGCCTTACGCGTTCGCGAGAAGGACCACGCGAACGCGAAGGGTAAAATCCCTGGGCACTGAACAACAAAAACCTGCAACTTTTTGAGTTCCAAAAACCTTCTGAAACACATCCGAAACACACCCGAGCCCTCGGGACTCAAAACCAAACATACGTACTAACTCAATAACATCATACGAACTTATCCGTGCGATCAAATCACCAAAATAACCTCAATAACAACGAATTAAACCTCAAAATCAAAGAATTTCCTCAAACTTCTTAAAACATCAATTTTTGCAATTTAGGTCGGAATCACGTCAAATGACATCCGTTTCACACCAGATTTCACAGAATCATCTTAAATCATATATAAGACCTGTAACGGACGCCGGAACCAAAATACGGACCCGATACCATCATGTTCTAATCAAATTTCATTTCAAATTCCTTTAAACAATTTTAGAAAATAATTTTCTTTAAAAATTTATATCTCGGGCATGGGACCTCAGACTTCGATTACGGGCATACGCCCAAGTCCCATATTTTCCTACGGACCCTCCGGAACCGTAAAATCACGTGTCCGGGTCCGTCTGCCCAAAACGTTGACCGAAGTCAAATTAATTCATCTTATAGTCAAAATTTATTATTTTTCATAGAGTTTCTCATTTAAGCTTTCCAGCTACACGCCCAGACTGCGCACACAAATCGAGGTTAAGATAAAAAAGGTTCTTAAGGCCTCGGAATACAGAATTTAATTTAAAAGCAAGTGATGACCTTTTGGGTCATCACACATGGTCTCAAGAATAAAGTCCATATAAGATTAAATATTCAAAAAGATAAATCTAAATTTACGAAAGGAGACATATTCAATACATTGTAGTTTGCTACTTATAATCGCTACAATACCTTGTGTTTCTCTAGTGAATATGCTGGAAATAATTTTGTTTCAATAGGAGTAGCATAATAGGTTCGGGAATTAGGATTTTAAGTTTAATTACATGTTGTCTTGTAACTATTTCATAATTCCAAGGCCCAGGAATTTTTTAATGTTTTATTATTTTTAAACTTAATATATAAATATATTTTTCACATTGTAAATTTATTCGGTATGGTTCGGTATTTTTTTTATTTTCATAAAATAAAAAACCTACCCTAATTATCGGTTCGGTTATAGATTTATATAAAAACCTACGATTTTATTATAAGAAACTTAATAATCGGTTCGGTATGGTACGGTTCGGTCGGTTTAGTCGGTTTTTAAATATCCATTGACACCCCTACATAAATTTCTATGACCCTTTTAAACCCCAATTTAATAGGTCCTTCTCCTTTTTAAATTTTGTAACCAATAAAATACTGTCACATTTCTATTTTAAAAGGTTTTTCTGATGGTGAATTTATCCTCTTTCATTTCATAATCTCAGTGATGGATCATTCGTGTGTGAGGATATGAAGTGCATTTGAGCTAATTTTGTTGTTGTATGCAATTGAACAAAATTTCTAACGAGGGTAGACATGTGTTACACAAAACTTTTATTCACTCTTTAGAACATAAGTGAATGAATTAAGGTTATAAGATTAATTTGCGTTGTACACTATACTTTTTCCTCTAAATTAAGTATCTTATCGGGTAAATCGATAACCAAACCGATAATGATCGATAACTGATTAATCGATACCTGATAACCAATATCTTATCAGTTCGATTATCAGTTTAGCATATTTACAAACAATATATCGAACCAATAACATTCACAAGCGAACTGAACCGACAAATACACATCCCTAATCAGAATACTTTCTAATTGGACACGGTTTTACTATGATATCAGCCATATTAATGTCTCAGTGCATTTCGTTAATAATGATTTCATTAATTGATAATATCCAATCCGAACTGGCCGAATGTTCAGCCTAGTCTTCATGTCTTAAGTTCAATATGAATTTTTAAGGTAATTATGTATTTAATCTTGAAGGAATACTAATTTAAATTACAGTATTGTTGTGACTAAGTTGTAGGTTAAACAGAGACAATTAAATAATTGTCACTAATTGTATGCATTATTAGTGACAAAAACTAATGTCATAATAAATTAGAAACTTTTGTAGCTAAAGTTTACCATGTTTAACTACAAATTTTATTTTGTCACTATTGTAATAACGCATATTTTGTGACGAAATTTTTTCGTGCCGAAAGTTTTACCAATTTTAAGACAAATTATGATTTGTCACAAACTGGATACATCATTAGTGACAAAATAATATGTCACCAATTGTATAAAATTCGTGGCTAATGCTATTAAATAATGGCGCCAAGTTATTTTTTGGTGGAAAACTTTAGTGGACAAAACTTTTGCTACGAAATTTTATGTTTCGTCATTAAAAGTATGCGGATTATGTATCTAAACACGAAACACAATTTTCGTCACGAAAAGTGAATAATTAGTGACGAATTTTGTGTCGTGGCTAAAAGTTTTGTAGCTAAATATCATATTTGTTGTAGTGAATTGTGACCGACGTCTATGCAACACCCACGCCTTACCCGTAGCGATGGGTTTGGCACGTCATATGCATGTTTAAAGTAGAATCACGGTCACTATGCGCTTGGCATGACCGCAATCCCATTTGACGTATTCACCTTATATATCGGCATGTACTTCCACCTCTTAGGAAGGGACGATAGCCTACTGTGTGATAAAATAGCGGGCATATCTGCCTTATTTTCGTACCCACACACACTGGATGATTTATGAATAAAGTATGACATGTTTCCCTTATTGTTTGCGCATATCGTACGGGGTTGGACTGGGACTCGGTCTCGACATCCCAACGGGCGAGGTAAGTCCAACCCACGAGAAGTCTAGACGCGATTAACGACGAAATCGAACACGGCTGCCAAATCTTTGTTGATACCCAATTTTTTCCTATGTATATTTTTATGCCAAGTACTCTCAAAATAGCACATGTGTGCATATATAAGCATGTCCAAATATCTTATATTTTTCTCTCAATTTTTTTAAAGATTTTTTAAACCGATTTATCTCCCTATTTTATTCATAAAAAACCAATAATAATTACCAAAATTATCATTGTTTGGTGATTTATTTATTGGATTCTCATATTTAAACTAAAATATAGCTGAGATAATTTTTTGCATATTTTTTACAAATTCATTTGGTATTTTTTAAGCTAAATTGCATATAATTGCAATATTAGCCCCTTTTAAGATTTAATTGCGTTTATATTTATAAAATTAAATCCAGTATTTTTAAATTGATAACCGTACGTTATAAATTATTTTAGAACTTTTAATTTATTTTCAAAATTTAATTTACTATTACTTATAAAATAAATGGGGAAATGGCTATTTAAAATCTAGCCAGATTTCATTTCAATTGTAGCCAATTCTACCCCAATTTAAACCCAATTACCCCGGCCCAATTCCTACTCATACCCGACCCCCAACCCAATTAAATTGACCCATACCCGGATCCCCACCTAGCCCGTTAATCCCAGCCGTTGATCACTTAGATCAACGACTCCTGTTTCTCCTTTCCTAACTAAACCCAAAAGACCCCCCAAACCCTCTCATTATTCACCATACGCCGCCTCCGAAATCCCTCTTCTCCCAAATCCTCTCTACAACCCCCTCAAACCCTAGCCGCCGCCACCCTAATCCGCCCTAACCCATGGCCTTCCAAGGTCATCGGAGACCTGTGTCGGCCTTCCATGGCTCCTTTGTGTTTGTCCTTATGGTTTCAAGGCCAGACTATGAAGAACTCTGGTCCAGCCTTCGTTCGATTTTAGTTCATGGCCCTTCTCCGGTCATCTTTGGCATTTCTCCGGCCAGCTATGGCCATTCGAGTTAGATCTTTGACTCTCCTGGTTAGATCGATAGCTTTTAAGGCTTTTCTCGCTGCTTTTGGGTTCTTCTGAAACCCTAATCTCTAAGGTTCTTTCGATTTCTTTCAGACCTGCTTCAGACCTATGCTTGCTTTGAACTTCTAAGCATTTTTTTGAAGTTTCTTTAAAACTTTGCTTTCAAAACCCTGTATCTTCTCCGATTAGGGTTTTCCTGTTAAGTTATTTCAAATATCTTCTCTAATTTTTCAACATGTCTTGCTATGTTTGCTCGTATTGTTCTTCTATATTAGTTTGCATGATAAAAGCCCTAATTTCTTTTGGCTGTTTGTTAGACGAATGCCTGTGTAGTTAAGTTTTGTTTGATTTGTTTGCTTATCATCTTTTAAACACTACTATTTTGGAAAAAATCCTATGTCTTTGGGTCTGAAATGGTTCATTTAGATACTCGACTCGATTTGAAGTCTCTTGTTTCAGAATCTCTTTTCCTTTGTGTGATTCCTCTGATTCTGGGTTTCTATTATCTTCAAAACTTGACTACGATTGAAACCCAATTTTTTTTAAAGGGGTTTCCTTACTTGCTGCTGTGAGACCTTCGCATGCTTTTGATATTCTATGTTTTCTTCACTACTGATTCAATGTGACTTGACCTACTGGACTATCATGTTTCCAAGGTTGCTATTTACTGAAGTTTGTGCTACTATTGTGCGCTATTTCTTTTGCCGATAGGTTTGGCCTCGCATGTATAGCGTTTGTATACTCTATTTATATGCTGAGATTCCCTCTTTGATTGGTCTTCAATCTTGTGACTGATTTCAAACTTTTCTTTTGTGAAAATCTGATTTCACTCGCCTGCTAAGGTTAATTGATGCCTTTCCTTGTTTGCTTACTGAATCCTTTCCCAAAATAAATATGTTTCTGTACTTAGACTTGATTACTTACTCAATTGTTTTACTACTCCTTTTATGGCAACTATCAGCTTGTTTACAAATTGATTTCTTTCCTTATTTTGAACCTGTCACTGCCCGTTAAGCAAGTGATCCCTTAATTAAAGGCAATCACTTGTATAATTGATTCTGAATTGTGATTGTTTCCATGTTTGTAGCTTATTACTTCTCTTTTACTCGTTTTAAAAAAAGCTATAAATACCCTGTACTTCCCCTCTTTCAAAAACACGAACTGCTGGAGTTCAGAACACACACTTCACTCTAAAAACTCTCTCTCTCTTGGCTCTGTTATTACTTGTGTTGCTGCCTTACCTAGTCGGCTCAAAGCCAAGGCTAGGCTGTGGAAAATTTGCTTACTTTCTTTCTGCATTTGCTTTTTTACTGGTATGTTCTAATTAATCTTCAGCATCAACAAAAACATGTTTATTTACTATTTCCTGCACTCTTGCCTGTTCCCTGCTTGTGTTTAATCGAGTTTCATTCCTAAACATGTTATAATCTGTCCCCCTTTTCTTTTTTCTGAATTTTATGTGTCCTTTATGTGTGAACTCTATCAATCACTTATGAATGCCAAACCCCACATCCCCTATTTGTTTGGTATCTTTGGTTGGTTTGGGGCATGACAGCATTGGACATTGTATTTAGAAACCATGTCTATGGGACTGCTTTTAATTCTGCACATTCAAATTGCATTTAGAAGCCATGTCTATAGGACTTACTTTAAATCCTGCTTGTTCAACCTCACACCTAGATAACCTGCCTATAGGAATTAGCTAAAATTTTGCATGTTTGTTATCATTTAGATATCATGTATTTTAGGACCCAACTGGTTATAATCTGGCATCCTGTTTATAATTCTAAAATCAATATAATGTATAGAAATCCTGCCTATAGGAATTCCCAAGTAGAAACCTTCCTGTTTCCATTGTCTACTAGACATTATGCCTATAGGGTTTGGCCTTATTCATTTAGATACTATGTCTATAAGGGTTTAAAATCAGTAATCGTAGACATCATGTTCATAGGAATAAAAATCAGCAATAACGGATACTATCATCTGCAGAAACTGAAACTAGTCTAATTTAAAATTCGTCTACTTTGAACCGGTTTTTTTAAGTAATTTAATTTCCCCTCATCAACACGATTTAGCAAGCATGCCTATAGGATTACAATCCATTCGTTTATGTTGTTACTACTTTTCCACGTTCAGAATCAGTAATAGATACCATGTTCCTAAGATTTCACCCAAACACTTAGGCAAGTCTTAGGTAATAATAATAATAAAAACTGAACTCGCCTCTGTTAATTGTTAATTGCTACATCCAGCAGGCAGGCTTGATTCGTGTTTCCTAACTAAGTCATGTAATAGACCAGGCCTGCTTCAACAACAGTAATCTCCTCCCCTTAAGTATTATTCTAGAATCGGCCCTTGCTTGTTGTTTGAGTCATGCTATTTGATTCCTTTGATTGAGGAGGTATATATGAGCCTTCAGTGTTTATGTGCTTCCTCTTTAACATGCATTCCTAAATTTTTTGTATGTTGCCTTAGATTTTTCACCTTTAAAACTCCAAGTCGGCGTAATATCCCTCCCTTTTAGGAATGGTAGTCCTAAGTGCCTCCGGGACTGATAGGAATGGGGCGGGTAATAGCATGCAATAGTGGTCGAGAACGATCCGCGCTTTAGTACCTTAAACGGGGTGGGAAGGGTAGATATGGATATGATGACCGGTGCACTAATACCACGTGTAGCCCCTCTTCTGAGGAGTGATTACCGGGTATTGCATTAAAGTGATCCATATTTTAAATAAACCTAGGACCCCCTTCCTTTTTCTTTCCTTTTCTTTTTAAAGCACTATAACTCCTTCTTTTCAAAATCAGCCTTTTAATTGCTCTTTCAAACTTTGTTTACTTTCAAAAAATTGTGTATTTAAATCCCCTCTTATTTGAGCCTTATCTGTTTATACGTTAACTGCACCAAATTCACAAAGAACTATCTGGCCAGGAACCACACTAGTGGATCTTGAGGGGTGCCTAACACCTTCCCCTTAGGATAATTTCAAGCCCTTACCCTATCTCTGGTTTTCAAGCAAAACTTAGAAATAAACCTTGAAGGTGTCCTAATGCACCATAAATCATTAGGTGGCGACTCTTCAGAAAATACAAAACCCAATTCCCAAAAGCAATGAGTTGTCTTATACCCAAAATGCCATTAACCTGATTCTCCCGACGCGAAGAGGGGAAAAAGGGGGTGCGACAGCATGGCGATTCTGCTGAGGATTTTTAGGCTTTTACCATTTCAAAATGTGCTTGTGATTTTGTACTTTCCCTTTATATGCAATTACTTGTTTAAATTCCTTTAAGCATTTAATTTCTTTTTCAAGGCAAAACTGACTTATCTTCTTCTTTTCTTTTCTTTATTGCTACTTTACTGCTGTATTTACTACTTTCTTAAACATGCAAATACGTGACAACATGCTTTTAATTATTGCATAATCATGCTCAACATCATATTCCACTCGTGCTAAACAAATACTATAGCAACGCTTATAATGAGTGGTTGCGTTCTTTCTATATTATTACCCCCTAAATTCGGAAAGGCATATTTGTGGTAAAACCAGTCGATCAACGATGTAGTCGACGGTTCCGTGCCTTCCCCCCTTGAGTTGTCCGCTCAAGGGTACCAGTCTAAAACCCCATAGAAACCTTACTCTGTTCAAATGTGCATGCATCATGGTCAAACCTAGCTGGGTCAGTTATGTTGTCCTTATAATGATCCTTTAAGATAGCCTTTTCCAAAGTCCACTGGATTTCCCTAAACCCAAACGGACATCACCACGTTCTGTGCATTTATTTGGAGAACTAAAATGCGTCATGCTAATTGTTGGTATTAAATAGTCGAGTCTGGTGGGGGTAAGGGCCTAACTTTATTTGCCTTGCAAAAATATGAGGCACGAAGTCCCTAGATTCGGCATGGTCACCAACATTCATCCAAGGTTGTTAAGCTGGTGGAGGGATCTTCACTCTAGTGATCAAACTCTCGTCCAAAAATATCTGGGGAATCTACCATCCCTTTTGGAAATCCAACCCAACAACAAGTCGTAGAGGCTGCTACACTGTTCTGGGATTGTGAAAGGGCTGTGTTCCATTTTAATTCATCACCCGATCCAGAAATGCACCTTTTCTGATACTGATCGGTCTAAGGGGAACATATCCTTACGTCCCTCTCCGAGTTATGAGACAAGCCGGTAGAAAAGAAGTTATACCTAGGGTCGACAAGATGAGTCATTTTCGAGCCGACTTCCAGGATAATGATAGTCCTTACGAATTCTAGGCTCAGCACATGCGTCATTGCAAGATCATAATAGGGAGAGACACCATCGAGCCAAAAAGGTATCATGCTAGTTGCGCTCCTTTCTACTCAGGGTGGTTGGAAGATAATCATGATGGTTTGGGTCAGCCAGGGTTTGCCCGGGGTCACAGAATCGTAGATGAAAGGGCCGAGACACAGGTCAAATACAATCAACTGCGTAAGAGGATCCGAGAGTACGAAAGCGAGCACCGCGAAATACAAGAGTCCAGTCAGAAGTTAATTGAGGAATGGAAGGACATGGCTGTCAGTGCCAACAAGCGACTGGGATACTTGGAGCGAGGCATAGTGGAGTTGGAGAAAAAGTTTCTCAAGAGGGTCGAAGATTGCCAAAATGCTGAAAGAACCGAAGGTGGACACCTAGCCAGGGCCTACCTATTGCTGGGACTTCGCGAGTTGGGAAGGCTGTTCGACGGAGCCAGGGATGCCGAATCTGGGGAAGGCCCTTCTAGGGCCAAGTAGATAGGAATTTTTCTTTCCGCTTTATAAAATGTAATAAGGCCAATAGCCATTAGTGATTTTCATTTTCTGTTTGGGATTCGTCTATTTTCTTATCAATAAAATGAGGCATTTAGCATCCTAAGTTCTCCAAATCAATCTGTCGCTAGGCCTACCTCGGACACAACGAGGCTCCCAAATTAGGACACGTTTCACATTCCTGCATTATGTGTTTAAATATTGCAATACTTTTTATGATACTCACTAACTTGGTTACCTTTTTGTTTTATTTTTGTTTTGTTATTCCCCTCCCCAAAGGTTAGTTCGTGCACTCTGGCATTATCATCTTATTCCACGAGATCCAGGGTCCCTCCACCCACTCCTCCTCTTAGTCCCATTAAAGGCAAGGACAAAGGCAAGAGCAGCCAATACGGCATTTGGAGCAGACTTTCCAACAGGCTGACATTGTTTATGGAACAGACGAAGAGGAAGCACTTGCTGCGATGAAGAACTTGTTCTTAGAAGACAATGACATGGACTGCTGTGTTGTTTTCGAGGAGGAAGGGGAGGAAGGTCCTTCCATACAAGCTGTGAGTAGAGGAGCATACCTCAACAATTGGACCATCAAGACCACCAGAGCCCCGCGAGCCGCGGGGTAGCAAGGCTAAACAAGCATCATGCACTGTTTTTATTTTTACTAGATAATCTTTTTGATTTTTGCAATAAGATCTCCAATGTTTGAAACAATTATGAAATTTATCAAAGCATTTCGACTTTTCTTATGAATCAACACTCATTATTATTTTTCTCTCATACTTTACTTATACATCATTACTATTACTTATCTTGATGAACCAATGACTGTGACATGCAATGAGACAACGCAACAAACAGACAATGATTCAAAGGAAGATGACATACCAGAGGAGATCGTCAAAGAAGTTGAGAACTTTGAAAACAGACCTAAGTCCAACCTGGACGAGACGGAAATTGTTAACTTGGGAGATGCAGAGAATGTCAAGGAAACACGAATCAGCTTCACTTGTTGCCATTGGAAAAGAAAGAATACACCGAATTTTTAAAGGAATCTGAGGACATATTCGCCTGGTCATATGACTGGTCTAAGTACATCTATTGTGTCCCATAAACTGCCAACCGATCTGACATGTCCACCGGTAAAGCAGAAGCTCAGGAAGTTCAAGCCTGATATGAGTTTGAAAATCAAGGAGGAGGTCACAAAGCAAGTCAAAGCTAAAGTTCTCAGGGTAGTTGAGTATCCGACATGGTTAGCCAACATTGTACCAGTACCAAAGAAGGACGGGAAGGTAAGAGTCTGTGTTGACTATCGGGATCTCAACCGGGCTAGTCCGAAAGACGACTTCCCCTTGACAAATATGCACATCCTGATCGACAATTGTGCCAAGCACAAGCAATAGTCATTCGTAGATTGCTTCACTGGTTATCATCAGATCTGGATAGATGAGGAAGATGCTGAGAAAACGGCTTTCATTACGCCGTGGGGAATGTATTGTTACAAAATAATGTCGTTCGGCCTGAAGAATGCAGGGGCCACCTACATGAGGGCCATGACTACCATTTTTCACGATATGATACACAAAGAAATTGAGGTATATGTGGAAGATGTCATCATCAAGTCCAAGAAGTCCATTGATCACATGGAAGATTTGAGGAAGTTCTTCAACAGAATGCGAACGTACAACCTAAAACTGAATCCCACAAAGTGTGCATTTGGGGTTCCCGCCAGAAAGTTTCTTGGGTTTATTGTGAGCCGCCGAGGAATAGAATTGGATCCATCAAAGGTCAAGGCCATTCAGGAACTTCCACTACCAAAGAACAAGAAGGACATGATGAGTTTCTTGGGAAGACTTAACTATATCATCCGGTTCATAGCACAGTCTACAGTTATCTGTGAGCCAATCTTTAAGATGTTAAAGAAGGACGCCGCTACCAAATGGACCGATGATTGCCAGAAGGCCTTCGATAGAATCAAGGAATACCTGTCAACACCACCAGTCTTGGTCCCGCCAGAGCCAGGTAGACCTCTATTACTCTACATCGCAGTACTTGATGGAGCCTTCGGATGCGTTTTGGGGCAGCACGATGAAACAGGGAGAAAGGAACAGTCCATTTACTACCTCAGCAAGAAGTTCACTCCCCACGAAGCCCGGTATTCTCTTTTGGAACACACCTGCTGTGCTTTGACTTGGGTAGCTCAGAAGTTGAGACATTACTTCTGTGCCTATACCATGTATCTCATATCAAGGATGGACCCTTTAAAGTACATCTTTCAGAAACCCATGCCCACTGGCAAGCTAGCCAAGTGGCAAATCCTGCTAAGTGAATTCGATATTGTATACGTAACTCAGAAGGTGATCAAAGGACAAGCATTGGCAGACCACCTTGCTGAAAACCCCGTGGATGGAGAATATGAACCTTTGAAAACATATTTTCCCAATGAAGAGGTAGCATTCATAGGAGAAGACATTGCAGAGTCCTATGATGGTTGGAGAATGTTTTTCGATGGAGCAGCAAATTTCAAAAGAGTTGGCATAGGAGCAGTCTTGGTGTCAGAAACCGGTCAGCATTATCCGGTGTCTGCCAAACTCAGGTTCCCTTGCACCAACAATATGGCCGAGTACGAAGCCTGCATCTTAGGGCTCAAGGTGGCCATTGACATGAACATTCAAGAGTTGCTAGTAATTGGAGGTTTAGACTTGCTTATACATCAGGTACGAGAAGAATGGGCAACCAAGAACTCCAAGATACTCCCGTATTTGCACCATGTACAGGAATTAAGAAAGAGGTTCACGAGGACGGAGTTCCAACATGTCCCCAGAGTCCAGAATGAGTTCGACGATGCATTGGCTACCCTATCATCTATGATACAACATCCGGATAAGAATTTCATTGATCCCATTCCAGTGAAAATTCATAATCAACCAGCTTACTGTGCCCATGTTGAAGAGGAAGCAGATGGAAAGCCTTGGTTTCATGATATCAAGGAATATTTGGCAAAAGGAGAGTACCCAGAGCTTGCCAACCATACTTAGAAACGCACACTGTGGAGATTATCCAACAACTTCTTCCACAGCGGAGGAATCCTGTATAGGAGAACTCCTGATTTGGGATTACTGAGGTATGTCGACGCAAAGGAAGCATCCAAGCTGCTAGAGGAAATTCATACTGGGACCTGTGGTCCACATATTAACGGTTTTGTCTTAGCAAAGGAGATACTCCGGTCCGGTCACTTTTGGATGACTATGGAAACAGACTGCATCCAGTACGTTCGAAAATGCCATCGCTGTCAGATACATGCAGACATGATAAAGGTACCCCCGAGCGAGCTCAACACCACAAGCTCACCATGGCCGTTAGCCGCCTGGGGAATGGATGTTATTGGACCAATCGAGCCTGCTGCTTCCAACGGACACATGTTCATTCTAGTGGCAATTGACTACTTCACCAAATGGGTCGAAGCAGCATCTTACAGAGCAGTGACTAAGAAGGTCGTCGCAGACTTTGTCCGCGACCACATTGTTTGCCGATTCAGGATTCCAGAATCAATCATTACTGATAATGGCTCCAATCTCAATAGCGACTTGATGAAAGCTATGTGTGAAACCTTCAAGATCAGGCACAAGAATTCTACAGCCTACAGGCCTCAAATGAACGGAGCTGTGGGAGCCGCCAATAAGAATATCAAGAAAATATTGAAGAAAATGATAGAGAAGCATAAACAGTGGCACGAGAAGTTATCATTTGCTCTATTAGGGTATCGCACCACAGTCCGCACATCAACTGGGGCAACCCCCTATATGCTGGTTTATGGTACAGAAGCTGTCATTCCCACCGAAGTAGAAATTCCTTCCTTAAGGATCATACAGGAAGTCGAGCTCAACGATGCAGAATGGGTGAAGAGTCGTTACGAGTAACTAGCTCTCGTAGATGGGAAAAGAATGAACGCAATGTGTCATGGTCAACTTTATCAGAATAGAATGTCCAGAGCTTCAACAAGAGAGTCAAGCCCAGACGGTTCACGCCAGGGCAGCTGGTATTAAAGAAAATTTTTCCGCATCAGGATGAAGCCAAAGGGAAGTTCTCTCCTAACTGGCAGGGTCTGTACATGGTTCACCGGGTTTTGACAGGAGGAGCCCTCATACTTGTAGAAATGGACGGAGAGATCTGGCCAAAGCCGATTAATTCAGATGCAGTCAAGCGTTACTATGTGAAATCTCCATGTTTTCCCTATATGATGTAATTTGAACTACGTCTGACCTGATTCTCGTTTAAGAGGGGATACGTAGGCAGCTTTATGGTTTCGGTCACAATTAAATAAAATTTTCATTTCCCCCTAGAACTGGAAACTTGGGCAGAATTTTGAGGAGCACCCTCAAAATTCCGAAGTAATCTCAGCCGATCGTCGCACGAGCAACACTCAGAAAAGTCAACCCATTAAACTGGGGCAGAATTTTGAGGAGGACCCTCAAAATTCCGTAGCAAGAGAATTTGCAATGTCTCGAACCGCAACCTTTGGATGCAGGCACAAAGATTACAAAATCATTGAACGCACTGTCCGCCCGTACAACGAACATTGTTCGAGAATGCGATTCTCTGAACCATTGCACTTACCGACATCTGCTATCAACATATGCCCATACTGTTCCACACGTCACAATGCTCCCAATAATCACCACGCCGCAACCTGCTACCAGCTAAGAAAATCTACTGCCATTTGCTATTTTATTCCTTGCATAAGGCTACCATTCTGCCTTCCGAGGTTAAGCTCTACCTCGATCTGCATTTGCATTACATAAGGCTACTATTCTGCCTTCCAACTTGCATAAGGCTACCATTCTGCCTTCCAATTTGCATAAGGCTACCATTCTGCCTTCTGAGGTTAAGCTCTACCTCTATCTGCATCTGCATTGCATAAGGCTACCATTCTGCCTTCCGAGACTAAACGCTGTCTCCATCTACATTTGCATGGCTGAAAGATCGCCACATTGCACGGTTGAAAGATCGCCACATTGCACGGCTGAAAGATCGCCAGATTGCACGGCTGAAAGATCGCCACTTTGTACGGCTGAAAGATCGCCACATTGCATGGCTGAAAGATCGCCACATTGCACGGATGAAAAACATTGCACGGCTGAAAGATCGCCACATTACACGGCTGAAAGATTGCCACTTTGCACGGCTGAAAGATCGCCACATTGCACGGCTGAAAGATCGCCACATTGCACGGCTGAAAGATCGCCACATGCTACTGCATCCTTCATGGGCTGAAATATCACCAACTTATCCAAAGGCGTCATCATTCGAAGGAACCATCCACATAGCCCGAGAACACCATGTCATGGCCCGAGGATCCCTTTCAATCTTTTGCATATCATTATTCAAAGGCATCATGGTTTGGAGGCACCATTTTCATAGCCCGAGAGCATCATTTCATGGCCTGCGAATCCTTTATTATACGCTTCATGGCCCAGGACATCATGGTCTAAAGACGTCATCCTAACCGTCCGAACACAACTTTCATGGTCCGATGGGAATTTGCATCATGTTTAAATTTGCGCACAATATATGCTTGTATTACTTATTTGCAGGTAAACCGGCAAGCAACAGCCGTCCCGGCAAGAGCGTTTCCGCTCCAGTGTCCGCAGCCACATCAAACCTGACCACTCTCGTAAACCTTTCACTCACCCTGACCGAAACGTTGCGTCCTTTCTTGGAAAGTACCTGTCGGCATACTCCGCCGACGGATCCTGAACTACATATGGCCTGATTCCTGTAAAACCAGGGATATGAAGGCAGCTCAGAAGCCAGGACGCGGCCTATCTTCTTCAAACCATTTCGTCCGTCAAAATTTGGCCATCATATCTTTACCCGACAACTCTTTCATCCTTCCCGGGTAAAGAGGGGCAGCTGTTGATACCCAATTTTTTCCTATGTATATTTTTATGCAAAGTACACTCAAAATAGCACATGTGTGCATATATAAGCATGTCCAAATATCGTATATTTTTCCCTCAATTTTTTTAAAAATTTTTTAAACCGATTTATCTGCCTATTTTATTCATAAAAAGCCAATCATAATTGCCAAAATTATCATTTTTTGGTGATTTATTTATTGGATTCTCATATTTATACTAAAATATAGCTGAGATAATTTTTTCATATTTTTTACAAATTCATTTGGTATTTTTTAAGCTAAATTGCATATAATTACAATATTAGCCCCTTTTAAGATTTAATAGCGTTTATATTTATAAAATTAAATCCAGTATTTTTAAATTGATAATTGTACGTTATAAATAATTTTAACACTTTTAATTTATTTCCAAAATTTAATTTACTATTTCTTATAAAATAAATGGGGAAAATGGCTATTTACAATCTAGCCAGATTTTATTTCAATTGTAGCCCAATTCTACCCCAATTTAAACCCAATTACCCCGGCCCAATTCCTACTCATACCCGACCCCCAACCCAATTAAATCTACCCATACCCGGATCCCCACCTAGCCAGTTAATCCTAGCCGCTGATCACTTAGATCAACAGCTCCCGTTCCTCCTTTCCTAATTAAACTCGAAAGACCCCCCCCCCCAAACCCTCTCATTATTCACCATATGCTGCCTCCGATATCCCTCTTCTCCCAAATCCTCTCTACAACCCCCTCAAACCCTAGTCGCCGCCACCCTAATCCGCCCTAACCCATGGCCTTCCAAGGTCATCGGAGACCTGTGCCAGCCTTCCATGGCTCCTTTGTGTTTGTCCTTATGGTTTCAAGGCCAGACTATGAAGAACTCTGGTCCAGCCTTCGTTCGATTTTAGTTCATGGCCCTTCTCCGGTCATCTTTGGCTTTTCTCCGGCCAGCTATGGCCATTCGAGTTAGATCTTTGACTCTCCTGGTTAGATCGATAGCTCTCAAGGCTTTTCTCGTTGCTTTTGGGTTCTTCTGAAACCCTAATCTCTAAGGTTCTTTCAGATCTATGCTTGCTTTGAACTTCTAAGCATTTTCTCGAAGTTTCTTTAAACCTTTACTTTCAAAACCCTGTATCTTCTCCGATTAGGGTTTTCCTGTTAAGTTATTTCAAATATCTTCTCTAATCTTTCAACATGTCTTGCTATGTTTGCTCGTATTGTTCTTCTATATGAGTTTGCATGATAAAAGCCCTAATTTCTTTTGGCTGTTTGTTAGACGAATGCTTGTTTTGTTTGATTTGTTTGTTTATCATCTTTTAAACACTACTATTGTTGAAAAACCCTATGTCTTTGGGTCTGAAAAAGTTCATTTAAATACTTGACTCGATTTGAAGTCCCTTGTTTCAGAATCTCTTTTCCTTTGTGTGATCCCTCTGATTCTGGGTCACTATTATCTTCAAAACTTGACTACGATCGAAACCCAAATTTTTTCAAAGGGGTTTCCTTACTTGCTGATATGAGACCTTCGCATGCTTTTGATATTCTATGTTTTCTTCACTACTGATTCAATGTGACTTGACCTACTGGACTATCATGTTTCCAAGGTTGCTTGTGCTACTATTGTGCGCTATTTCTTTTGCCGATAGGTTTGGCCTCGCATGTATAGCGTTTGTATACTCTATTTATATGCTGAGATTCCCTCTTTGATTGGTCATCAGTCTTGTGACTGATTTCAAACTTTTCTTTTGTGTAAATCTGATTTCACTCGCCTGCTAAGGTTAATTGATGCCTTTCCTTGTTTTCCTTACTGAATCATTTCCCAAAATAAATATGTTTCTGTACTTAGACTTGATTACTTACTCAATTGTTTTTACTACTTCTTTTATGGCAACTATCAGCTTGCTTACAAATTGATTTCTTTCCTTATTTTGAACCTGTCACTGCCCGTTAAGCAAGTGATCCCTTAATTAAAGGCAATCACTCGTATAATTGATTCTGAATTGTGATTGTTTCCATGTTTGTAGCTTATTACTTCTCTTTTACTCGTTTTCAAAAAAGCTATAAATACCCTGTACTTCTCCTCTTTCAAGACACGAACTACTGGAGTTCAGAACACACACTTCACTCTAAAAACTCTCTCTCTCTTGGCTCTGTTATTACTTGTGTTGCTGCCTTACCTAGTCGGCTGAAAGCCAAGGCTAGGCTGTGGAAAATTTGCTTACTTTCTTTCTGCATTTGCTTCTTTACTGGTATGTTCTGATTAATCTTCAGCATCAACAAAAACATGTTTATTTACTATTTCCTGCACTCTTGCCTGTTCCCTGCTTGTGTTTAATCGAGTTTCATTCCTAAGCATGTTATAATCTGTCCCCCTTTTCTTTTTTCTGAATTTTATGTGTCCTTTATGTGTGAACTCTATCAATCAGTTATGAATCCCAAACCCCACATCCCCTATGTGTTTGGTATCTTTGGTTGGTTTGGGGCATGACAACATTGGATATTGCTGTGCATGACCCAAACCTGATTCCCTGGGATCATAACCTCTAGATGCTGTGTGTTTTGGCTGGTTTATGGGCATGTCAGCTTCACTTATTGTTGTGTATGTCCAGACTTGATCCCTTTCAGGGTCATATGCCATCTGCAATGTATTCCCACACCCTTGCCCCTTTGTGCACTTGCCGATACTGCATAATTTTAGCTACTATTTTTTTTCAAACCATCCTTATCCCCTACTGCTCTTAATCCAGTTTTAAACAACTTTCTACTCCTGCACTTCCACTCTACTCTTAGATTTGGGTTTTGCCCCTCTTGTGTGAGCCTTGCTTTGGGACCCATGAGCTCCCTCTGAACTTGGATACATAAGGGTTGGCGCTTCCACACTGCACTCATCTCTAACTGGTTATGCAACTTGGGTGTGAGCATTGCCCGGGATCCTTTTGAGACCCTTAGGGAACTTTGACACACTCAAGACTGAGAAAGGCTTTGAAACAATGGCATCTTAAGGCAGTTTATTCCATAGTTCAGGGAGGAACCAAGAATCAGGCTTCCTCTGGTTGTATTTTTATGTATTTTTTGATGTAATTCAGTATTCCTGGTTTGTAATAATTTGTAATAAACACTTGGGGGCCGGCTAGTGAAAAAAGGTTAGGTAATTATGCATGCTCAAGGGTAGAAAACATGCCTATAGGACTGCTTTTAATTATGCATATTCAAATTACATTTAAAAAACATGCCTACAGGACTGCTTTTAATTCTGCACATTCAAATTGCATTTAGAAACCATGTCTATAGGACTGCTTTTAATTCTGCACATTCAAATTGTATTTAGAAACCATGTCTATAGGACTTACTTTAAATCCTGCTTGTTCAACCTAACACCTATATAACCTGCCTATAGGAATTAGCTAAAATTCTGCATGTTTGTTGTCATTTAGATATCATGTATTTTAGGACCCAACTGGTTATAATTTGGCTTCCTGTTTATAATGCTAAAATCACTATAATGTATAGAAATCCTGCCTACAGGAATTCCCAAGTAGAAACCTGCCTGTTTCCATTGTCTACTAGACATTATGCCTATAGGGTTTGACCTTATTCATTTAGATACTATGTCTATAAGGGTTTAAAATCAGTAATCGTAGATATCATGTTCATAGGAATAAAAATCAGCAATAACGGATACTATCATCTGCAGAAACTGAAACTAGTCTAATTTAAAATTCGTCTACTTTGAACCAGTTTTTTTTTAAGTAATTTAATCTCCCCTCATCAGCACGATTTAGCAAGCATGCCTTTAGGATTACAAACCATTCGTTTAAGTTGTTACTACTTTGCCACGTTCAGAATCAGTAATAGATACCATGTTCCTAAGATTTCACCCAAACACTTAGGCAAGCCTTAGGTAATAATAATAATAATAACTGAACTCGCCTCTGTTAATTGTTAATTGCTACATCCAGCAGGCAGGCCTGATTCGTGTTTCCTAACTGAGTCATGTAATAGACTAGGCCTGCTTCAACAACAGTAATCTCCTCCCCTTAAGTATTATTTTAGAATCAGGCGTTGCTTGTTGTTTGAGTCATGCTATTTGATTGCTTTGATTGAGGAGGTATATATGAGCCTTCAGTGTTTATGTGTTTCCCCTTTAACATGCAGTCCTAAATGTTTTGTATGTCACATTAGATTTTTCACCTCTAAACCTCCAAGTCAGCCTAATATCCCTCCCTTTTAGGAATAGTAGTCCTAAGTGCCTACGGGACTGATAGGAATGGGGCGAGTAATAGCATGCAATAGTGGTCGAGACCAATCCGCGCTTTAGTACCTTAAACGGGGTGGGAAGGGTAGATATGGATATGATGACCAGTGCGCCAATACCACGTGTAGCCCCTCTTCTGAGGAGTAATTACCGGGTATTGCATTGATGTGATCCATATTTTAAATAAACCTAGGACCCCGTTCCTTTTTCTTTCCTTTTCTTTTTAAAGCACTATAACTCCTTCTTTTCAAAATCAGCCTTTTAATTGCTCTTTCAAACTTTGTTTACTTTCAAACAATTGTGTATTAAAATCCCCTCTTATTTGAGCCTTATCTGTTTATATGTTAACTGCACCAAATTCACAAAGAACTATCTGGCCGGGAACCACACTAGTGGATCTTGAGGGGTGTCTAACACCTTCCCCTGGGGATAATTTCAAGCCCTTACCCTATCTCTGGTTTTCAAGAAAAACTTTGAAATAAACCTTGAAGGTGTCCTAATGCACCATAAATCATTAGGTGGCGACTCTTCAGAAAATGCAAAACCCAATTCCCAAAAGGAATGAGTTGTCTTATACCCAAAATGTCATTAACCCGATTCTCCCGATGCGAGGAGGGGAAGAAGGGGGCGCGACAATCTGAAACCATCATTCGAGTACGAGGCGAAGCGAGCGACCCTACAGCGCCGTTCCTCCTTTCACCGACTTGCCAGGCAAAGGTAACAGGCAATTTTGTTTGGGTTTAACTTATCACACTCTCTTGTTGGTTCAAAACAGGAACAGGAGCACTCTCATAGGTACGCGAACAAGGAACAAACACCACTAAAACACCCCAGGAACAGGTTCCGTACCATGCCATCTCACAAGCAACGACCGAGCAAAGCCCTCTAAGCCGTACCATACTACAAATAATAGAAACGGTTCGACACGGGTCGACTATTGAGAAACAATCTCCAATGAAAGCTAAGTTAAGCAAATTGGGACTCACCCATGAAACGCACAGTATTCTCCAATGAAAGCAAATTTAAGCAAACTGGGACTCACCCATGAAACGCACAGTATTCTCCAATGAAAGCAAAGTTAAGCAAACTGGGACTGACTCATGAAACACACAGTATTCTCCAATGAAAGCAAAAGGGACTTGCCCCGACGCGCGCGTAAATAGTACGGCGACGAGTAATGTTCTTCAATAAAAATAATACAACGGGTTATGATTCCGAACTCGCTTGAATTAACACCCTTACGGCCGTCGGCCATCGCCAAACGAAAGGAAAGTTCAACCTCGCTCGAATTCGTAACGGGTTACAATTCGACCTCGCTCGAGTTAACACCTTACAGTCACCGGTCGTCGTCAATTGGGTTACAATTCGACCTCGCTCGAATTAACACTCTTACGGCCATCGGCCATCGCCAAACGAAAGGAAAGTTCGACCTCGCTCGAATTTACAACGGGTTACAATTCGACCTCGCTCGAATTATCACTCTTACGGCCATCGGCCATCACCAAATGAAATGAAAGTTCGACCTCGCTCGAATTTACAACGGGTTACAATTCAACCACGCTCGATTTAACACCTTACGGTCATCGACCACCGTTAAATAAAAGAAAATTTTGAACTCGCTCGAATTTACAATGGATTACAATTTTGATCTCTCAAATTCACATTTTTACAGCCGTCGGCCATCGCCAAGTAAAAGTAAAAATTTGCCCACCCGAATCGACAGATTGAAGTTCGACCTCGTTCGAATATATAAATCAGAAATTAACTTCGCCCAAGGTGGCAACTCCAAGTTCGACCTCGTTTGAATATATAAGTCAGAAACTGACTTCGCCCAAGATGACGACTCTGATAAATTCCGCCAAAGCCCAATAGTGCAGAAGAAATTAAATGAAGTACTCCAGATACAAAGTATGGAAAGGTGTCTATAACTTCTCCCCCAGGGCCTACCCCCAACCTAGAGTAGCTAGGTGGGGAAGTGAATTAATTTTTGTTCATACATAGGCTTCTCTGGTACGAAATGGGCCACTTCAAACAGGTTCATTGCTCCGGCCCAGAATACGATTAATCCAGCATGGGCTACATGAGCCCCTAGTAGTCAACCTCGCTCGAATATGTAAGTCAGAAACTGACTTCGCCCAAGATGACGACTCCAAGTTCAACCTCGTTCGAATATATAAGTCAGAAACTGACTTCGCCCAAGATGGCGACTCCAAGTTCGACCTCGTTCGAATATATAAGTCAAACTTTCACCCAAGATGGCAACTCCGAGTTTGACCTCGCTCGAATACATATGGAAAAATCGACTTCGCCTAAATTGGTAAGTCTGAATTCGATCCCACTCGAATATACAAGTCGAAACTGACTTCGCCCAAGATGGCGAGTCTGAATTCGACCTCGTTTGAATTAAGATTGATTCCACCTAAGTTGGCAAATCTGAAGTCAACCTCGCCCGAACTTGCAGATCCAAAGTGACTTCATTCGGACTCACACGACGAGATCCTACTCGATCCGGGAAAGGTCGGATTCCCAATTGAAAAGATTAGGGATTCATCACAAAGAAATCCGAAGGTCTACGCCAAAAGAAAAAAAATAACAAACGGGAGGGAAGGAAAAATAAAATCAAAAGATACATAAACGAAGGCAAAGCAACTATTTAATTCAAATATACGTGCACAACAGCCGCACCTTACAAAAGGCCAAAACAGGCCCTCAGGAAAAAGATGATAATAAACAACAAAAGAATTAAAAAAAACTAAGTACAAAGGTTGCAGCAAAAGTTTCACTCGGCATCATCCCCGTCACCGTTCTCCCAAACATCATCATCATCATCAGAAGGGAGCCCATCCTCAACATCAATGCCCTCACCAGCCTCCGACATCGCAGGGTCGTAACCGCAGGCAGCACGAGCCTCACGTGCCTTCGCCCGAGCATCTTCAAAGGCGGCCTCTGGAACATTCCCCGCCTCCCATAAACCCTTGTATATATCATGTTGGGCCTCGGCATGGACCCATACCTCATAAAGGCGACGGGGAACAGTGCTGAAGCAGACTCTTGAGGGGGAGCTTGAAGCAATAACTGCGCCTTCTCAGCTTCAAGAGCCGCAACTCGGTCTCCCAAGATCGAAGCGTCCCGGTCAAGTTCACCAATTCGCTCCTCGAGCCGTGCCTCCCTTAGCGTGGCCGTCGCTCTCTCAGACTCCTGCTCGGACTTGAGGATGCGGATAGTATCCTCTAGTGCTGCCGCCCTTGCCAAAGCCGACACCCGAGCACTCTCGGCTCTCTCCATCTCGACCACTTTCTTTTCTAGCTCGGCCACCTTCTCCGTCCATTCTGCACTCAGAGCGTCGACCTTAGTAGCATTTTGCTCAAGCTGAGCTCTTAAAGATAGCACCTTTTGCCTGAAGGTCCTCGCACTTCGCGGCAACCCCTTTGCCTACCTCAAGCTCTTTGTCCTTGGCATGAAGTAGCTCCTCAAGCTCACTGCATTTGCGGATAGACCGTATCAGTTCCTCATCTCTTTTCTCCAACTCCTTCCTAGTAGACTGGGTACTGGCGCTCGCTCTGAGCTGCTCGTGCATCTCACGACATCTGTTGCGGTACCGTCGATACTTCTCGGCCATCTTCAAAAAAATCTCGGCCCGCGTCTCGGGCTTACGAGCACTCTCGACCTCCAGCATGTAAGTCTAAAAAAAAGGAGGAAGAAGAGAGGAAAGAAAGGAGTCAGTAAAGACAAAGGTCACAAAGCAAAGAAAACAAAAGGAACTCACCCTTAGGCCCATCGCAGCCACATTGCGTGATAATTCGGAGTTGCTGACATCCTGAAGAGCTCTGTTTTCGGTGGCGAAGCACAGAAGATCAAACTGCGGCACCAAATCCACCGTGTCTCGCAGCAGGTTGAGATCCGATGAAATTTCGAGAATTCGGGAAGGGCCTTCCGCTCTTACCACAGTTCGGGTAAATCCCTCCTCAAACATCCTCAGGTCCTTGGGGTCAATGTCAGATTCAGATTCATAATCCTCAACCATGACGCCCTTCCCCTTCTCATTGGCCGAAGAGGGGGCGCAGTTCTGCCGAGATGTTGAAGGGCCGCCCGAAACAGCAACGGCAGCCTCGGAACTCCGTCTCTCCGCCACATTAGCCCCTTGAGCGCTCGCAGCGGGTGTCGTCTCCACGGACGAGTTGGCACCACCGCCGGTTTCGGGCACCACCGGGGCAAGGTCGCCCCTCGAAGATGTTTCGGCTGGAGAAGCCTCCTTTAACACTACCCTTTGTCTCTTCAACGGGGCCTCTCCACTACCAACGCGGGAAGATTCACCCGTTGAACGGACTACGGGAATCGGAGTCTCCGGCTGAGGAGTAACCTCCAAATGCACGGCTTCAGCCGCGGACGCAGGTCGGGCAGTAGTTCTCAGTGCAGGTCGGGCAGCAGCCCTCGGTGCAGGCCGGGCAAAAGGCGCCGGTTGATGGAATGCGAGCGGAGGAGCCCTCTTCCTTCTCACTCCTCTTCGACCTGTCAACAAGGAGGGGTTAGATCATACAACGACAAGGTTAAAGAAACTATGAAGCGGCGAACAAGGCAAAACTACAACAAGCCGACTCACCAGTTAGAGGCTTGCGCCCAAACCTCTCATCGAAAGGCGCCCACTTACGAATCCCCACCGTGTGGGGGAGAATTGCACTCACCCACTCGCGAATATCGGCAACTAGCGAGGCAGGTAGTCTCTCGGCTGCAAAAGCAAAAAACAAGTCCTCAACAAAGTCGCTAAAAGGAAGACAACCGACGACCATCTTTTGCAAAGTAAACAGGGTAAAACTTACGAGCGAAGTTCCACGTCTCTGGAAACCCTGCCGAGTTCGCCACAAAGTGCTCTATCCGCACATAAAAGTAGCTTTCCCAAAAGCGATAATTGGCCTTATCGTCCATCTTCACCACCAAACTCTTGGTTCCTCGATGGCGCATATGAATTATCGTACCCCGGAGAAAATGAGGGGCGAAGATGTGGAGCATGTGCGCTAGGGAAATTCCTCGGCCGGCCAGTTCCGCATACTTGATGAGCATAAGAAAGAGCTTGTACGCATACAGAGAGAGATGAGCCGGGAACACTTCGTAGAAGCGGCAGAAATTCACCACGAGAGTAGGAAGGGAGAGCGTGTACCCGATAACAGATGGATACGCGTAAAACGCGCAGTAGCTCGGGCGGTGCAAATGTACTATGTCCTTCCCCGGTGGCACCATTTTGATATGATCGGGGATTCCCTACTTGGCTTTGAGTGCCGTGATCGCCGCATGATCCATAGTGGAAGGAACGGGCTCCGGTTCATTTCCGGCAGGGCTGTTAACATCAGTCCTCGTCTTCCCCGGATGGGGGACTACCTCATCCACCGTCGGAAACCCCTCGTCTTCCACCACCTCCACTCCTTCTTCGAGTAGGGATACGCCACTTTCCAGCACCGGAGCACCAACAGCTTTATCGGACTAGGAAGGAGCACTAGCCATTTGTCGTCTTTGATCGAAATAAATGAGAACGACGTAGGAAAAAAGGTAATGGTCACAGCGAATTCTAGCGAAAGCAGAAGCATGAAAGACTAGAGAGGGAAGAGGAAGTTTGCGAAATTCTTTCTTAGACAATTGAAAAGCGCAACAATCAAATGAGAGGCTTCTCCCCTACTTATAGGGACATAAATGCCCTGAGCGGGAAAACCAAGAGTCGCCAACTAGAAAATGGAAAGGGCACAGGAAACGATACGATGCCTGGGGAACGTGCGCCATAATGATGCATAATAAGCATTAATGATATCCTGAATTGGTGTGATGATCCAATTTTGAACCGACGTAACGGTCCAATGAAACTCTCGAAGCGTCACGTCGCTACCTCGCCATAAGGACCTCGTTCCTCGAATAACATGTCCAGATTTCTCCTAATTTTTGAATCAACAGAATCCGCCCATCGAGCTCGACAAGAGGCGACCCCAACGGGCGGAGGGACTAACTGTATGGGTCAAAATATGACCACAAATGGGTTATCGAAGGGGTCAACCAAGCCATAGTCGTACCCACGAGGCGTAATGGCGACGAGTATCTCGGCCACTGCCGAGATCAAGCCATCAGAAGGCTACACGGCAGAACATATGTCGTAATACTTGAGCGAGTAAGGAAGAGTATAGTCAAGAGAGGGTATTCTGGTTAAAGACCGTTGGATAAAGGGGAAGATTGGTATAATATATATGACAGAAGAAGGCAAGAAGAGGGGGTTCCCAAAAAAGAGAAAAAGGAACAGAAGAACGGAAGGAGACCTCCAACGACAAAGTAAAAGCCTAGATTTTGGTTACAAACCTTTGTAATCGTCATTGTTGAATCAGAAAAGATAGATCTCATAGTTATCAACGAGATTCCTTCCTTTTCTTCTTTGCTCTTACAAGTACGGAATAATGTATCAAAGATGTAAGTTTATCATTTACGTTTGATGTCTTTTAATCATCCTAAGAAATGTTATACAAGCTCGGTCTCATTCGATTCTCGTATTCAATATGCTTAGATCTAAAGTTAATTATGTTTGGCTAAGATTTATCCTCCATTTCTTTATTAATTAGTTTAACGAAAAGCTTAACACTTTTTGGTCAAACAATTAGGCGATTTGTGGTGTTAAACGATTAACAGTTTAGCAGGAGATTAAGTTTTGTAATAGCCACTTGGAGGAAAACCAACTCAAATGGCGTGTAAATTGACCTTTGTTATATTATGGTGACAAAAAAGACCATTATTATAAGGCATGGTGCTATTAACTGGACCAGATCATGTGCGGCCGCCTATAGTATTCTGCCACGTGGTATGGAGATGCTAGAGCGGTGGTTGGCCTATCAATGTTATGGTCGGTAACGTCACGAAATTCATATCTTAATTTGAGTAGTTTTAATTTTAAACCATGGGCAAAAGACTTTAAATTGTGAGACTCAAAGCTATTCTCCTTGCAGCCTATTATTTTTTGATACTTGGTCACAGTTTACGCGGATGGTAAATATATTTTAATCGAGTGGAAAATTAGGTGGGTTAATTTTGTTCCTCTCACAAAATAATAAAACAAGTTGAAGTCCAACTAAAAAATTCATGCAACTTAACCTGGTTATAATGAGCAAGGGCCCAAGGCCTTTAGAGGTGTTGCTAATGATTGAACCAAATCTCCTCCGCGGCTCATAAAATTCTGCCACATGGGGTGTTATGTTAGGGTCTGGTAATGTCTAAGTTTCATTTTAGGTGATATGATTTTATTCGTAAGGAAACAAAATTCTTTTTTAATCTTTTACAAAATAAATAATCTTTTTATATATTTAATATAATGAAATTTAAACTTCTTATATTTATTTAATGATATGATTAGATCATATAAATATAATACCTACTCCCTCCGTTCCATGTATATGTGAACCTGTTTTCTTTTTGGTACATTCCAAAAAGAATATCCCCTTTTAAATTTGGAAACGCTTAAACTTATAATTCTACCCTTAATGAGAAGTTTTTATCACCACACAAATACTCTGGACCCATTTTTGATTGTTTTATGACCGCAAATTTCAAAAGTCTTTATTTTTTCTTAAATTTCGCGCCCAATCAAACAAGTCCACATAAATTGAAACGGGGGAGTAATAGGTTTAAGAATAAAAAAATTCATTGCTACACAAGTATTAATTTAATTTTTTTTTAATCTTAGTGCTCAGTGAAATAAATTCTCGTAAAATGGTAGAGAGGGAGCATATTAATCATGTTGAGCAAATGACTTGGCCATTTCTCAGATTCGCTACTCCCAAATTATGAGCTGTTAGGTGAACTGGCCATTTCTCAAATTCGCTAGTTTCAATCTGTCGCTCTTCACCTACGGGCCCCACAAATCCCTCCCTCCACTCCTATCCTATATAAATCACCACGCATATTGACCATCTTCTTCACCACAGCACATATTGTAGCATACCTCAATTTCTCAGTTTCACCAAACTTCAGATTTCGGATCACAGGTCTCAGATATGGCTCAGATTAGCATTACTATCCTAGCCTTGGTTCTCACCATCCTCCTTGCCGCCGTTGCTTCCTCCGCACAGGAGATTGGGATGGCACCGGCTCCGTCACCGGACGCCGGAGCCGCGTGCTCTTTACCGGCTTCTGGTTCCTTGATTGTAACATCTCTACTTGTCTCCCTATTTGCTCTGTTGAGACAATGAGTTCGTTTTTGAACAGAGATTTGCTTTTTCAGTATTGATTTGTATAGTCGTTTGGTGATTTGTCATTGTTCGGGTATTAACCTGATTCTTTTGTTAATATATTCGATTTATTGTAATTAATTTCTTTGCTTATATTATACATTTGAATTTCGTAGCTTTTTTGAAGTGGTTGATTTTGAATTAATTTATTCCATTCTCTTTTATTTTAATGCACTTCTAAAAAAATGTCCATCTTAACGAAATGTTAAGATTTGTGCTTGATTTTAATTTATATTAAATATTGTTCCTATGTCAATTAGTACAAATTGGAGGCAGCGTTATGATGATAATGAAAACTTAACAGACAAGATATACCAGTAGTGTGACATTGCAAACCAAGTAATGAATGATTAAAAACCCATAATTGTACTTATGCAAAAAGTTAAATTAACTTTTGTTTACCCTAAAAATTGGATAACAATTGAATTTATATGCGGTTTTAAGGACACGTGATATAACTTGGTACAAATTAAGAAGAATAAGTTAATATTAAAATCGACGATAAAAGAGTAAATGCAAACCACTCAAATTAAATAGCTTTGGGCCTCGAGTTCAGTCACCCTTGAACCAAAAGATGTTTCAATTAGCTTATGAACAGAATAACAAGATAATGGAAGCTGGAAAACGACAATATATTGCTTTGTATTGCGTGAATATGATGTCTTTTACAAATGGTCAGACCCCCTTTATATAGTAGGGGAGTCCTACTCTTGATACAGTTCTATATGAGGGAAGAAATCCCATGATTAGCTAATTAATCGGCCTCTTCTTGATACGTGCCGGAATTTTCGCCTTGATCCTCGCCCGATTGCGGATATTTTGGCTTTCTGTTATTTCGCTTGGTAAGCTTCCCTCGATCTCGCTCAATCTCTGTCTTGCTCAATCTCGATCTTGGTCGATCTCGATCTTGATCGGTCTCTGGGTCACGATCTCGATAGCCTAACTTTGCATCATGGTTCGATATAACACGAGGCTGAACCTTGGCCTATCATGCTCTAGTCTCGATTAATCATACAAAGGGCAAATTCGATTTTGACCGTTTATAGATAGTCCCCTCATTTCTTGGATAGAAAGCGACGAGAAACGATATGAATTTCCGAGTTCCGTCTCGATGGGCTGTGACGTAAGCGACGAACGTCACTAATACACCCGATCATGACGTAAGCAACAACTCGAAACGTCCCATCGGTCCAGTTACCAAGGCATTAAATGCATGTCAGTTGCTGGTCAGCCACCATGAGTTCTGAACCGTCATCGGCGAGCTATAAATATTGTAACCTTCCTCTATTGAAACGTTACGTTCAAAGTTTTCTTCTATTCTTGCTTCTCTTCAAAAATCTCTTTGCTTTGCAACTCTTGCACCCAAATATCTTGAACTTTTTTTAGCAAATCGCATATCATCCTAATTCCTTTCTCTTCTACTCTACAATGGCAAAAACTTCTAAAACTGTACTGCAAAAGGAAACTGCCTCTTCATCACAGCCCGCCGGCGATGGAGCTACAACGGAATATCCCCTTGAGGATTTCGTTCCGGGAGTGTGCCCTACTATCGCCGATTTTAAGATAGAAATGACCTCCTCGGTACAGGGTCGATGTGAACCGGTCTCGAGGTATATATATGCACGATAACCAATGATCTTCTTCCCAAGGTTAAAGAGGACTGCAACTGGGTTAAAAAACATGTTGTGGTACCTTCGCACGAAGAGTTGATCACTACCCACGTGGAGGGTTTTCTAAGTGTTTACACTTACCCCTTCACATTGGGTCCCTTAGACCCTATCATCGTCGCCTTCTGCAAGAGGTACGACGTGACCCTTGGCCAGATCCATCCTTCCTTCTGCAGAATAGTGATTCTCCTCCGATTCTTCGTAAGCAAAATCGAGGGATGTCCTTTCACCCTCAATCACCTTATGCTCCTTTACTGTCCCCGACTTTATCGAGGAGGGCTGATCAAGCTTGCTCACCGAGCCAGCAAGGCCCCGTTCTCGAGCATAGACGAGGTTCATGATCGAGGTTGGATGGGCCGATTTGTTCGAATAAGGACTTCGGACCTGATCCTTGGCAGAGACATGCCGTTTCGTGAGAAATAGAACAAGAATCGTGAGTAGTACTTCGCCTTGAGTGTTTAATTCAGTTGTTTTACTTTTTATATTCTTTCCTCATCTATGTTTTGTTATTGCAGCTACGGCCTAGGTGCCGGAAGTAATTCCCGATCTCAAGCAATAGGTCGAGGGCCTGGTGTCGCAGAGACCATACTCCGAGCGTGCTTGGATGGAGTTATCGAAAGGTCAATGGGAGGCCCGCAATCATGATAATTTTCTTTCTTATAATGGTTATTGTTCGGGATTCTTTCCGAACTTACTCGTCTTTTTCCTTTGTAGGCCTCGGGAAGGATGTTGCAATGAGGCCCCCATCTAAAGGCGAAGAAGTCCTTTCCTATTCACCTGCTTCGAAGCAGGACATAAAAGAAAAGGGGCTTCGAGTTCCCCAAACTCGGAAAAGCAAAAGCCAAAGAAGAGGCAAGCTCGTAAACACAAGGGGAGCACCATCGTTCTATCCTTGGACTCAGTCCGTCGGCTAAGGGACGAATCCTAGGAAGAAGAAGAAGAAGAAGAAGAAGAAGAAGAAGAAGGATCCAATCTAGTAGCTCGTGTGCGATCGGGCATGGGGATTCAAGGTCCGCCGAACCGACGGGTGCTGTAGTTGGACCATCTTAACACGAGGAGGTCAATGGGGGGGGGGGGGGTTGGCTGAAGCTACGGAACCAGAAAGAATAGAGCCCATTCTGCCCCAAGTTAGAGGGGTCGAGAGAGAGACCGGGGGCGATGGTTCTCGAGCTGCGGGGAATGCCCCAAGGATGAACTTGGAACGATTGACATCAGCGGGTCCTCCCAGATTTCCGACGCCATGATTCACGAGGCCGGTATGTTGGAAGGCCGTTCTTACGAGGAGCCTCACGGGGCGACTGATATTCACGGATTCTTAGATGGGGTTGAGTCCGCTGCTTTGGAAGACGTCACCGGGCTCGGTGACCTACCGGTGCCAAGGAAGGAGCCGTCGTCGGATGCCATCGTGTCTTCATCGGGCACAAAATTGATGGGTCGATTCCCAGCCCCAAGTGTTAATCCTAACCGAAGACAGTCAATTGCTTTTTCTATCTCGGAGGATGCCCGAATTTTCTCTGCTCCCGTAGGGGTCGCTAGTTACCTTCGGTGCTTGGTGACCAAAGCAGATCAGGCAGTGATGGACGAGGTGGAGACCCCCTGCCTTTTCAATGAATCTCAACAAGCACTAAATCGAGTAAGTTTGCATGTCTTTTCTTTTCATACATTCTAGCTTTTAAATTTGTAAATAACCATAACATCTTCCCTTATGTTTGCAGGCTTCGGTGTTGCATCACGAGCCTTTCATTCGATATCGGGAGGAATTGACTCACCACGAGGCCGAGGTCCGGGACCTCACTGAGAAAAGTGACACCTACAAGCTTCTCAGTGAGAAGCTTCAGGCCGACCTATTAACGGCTCGGAATGAGCATGCCGAGATGATCGAGCAGTTATTTCGAATGCTTCATGATAGCAAAGATGAATCGACGATAGTGACTAATGATTCAATCCTGTAGGTCCGTCAAAGGCTCGATCAGATCGAGGAGCTTCAGGCACAGGTAGATGCAATTCAAGCCGAGGCTGAGGGGTTCAAGAAAAATATGGACATCTTAGCCTCGAAGAGGGAAGCTGCCCAAACACAACTGGAGTCGGCCGAGATCCAGCTCCGAGATACAAGAGAGAAGGCCTCGGTGCAGGCCAAGAAAATCGAGGATCTTCGGTCCCAATTAGCAAACTTGGCCAATGAGCTCGAGGCAGCTAAATCTGAGGTGGCCGTGGCCAACACCAAAGCCGATGCTAAAGGGGGCCAATATAAGATCGACGTCGAGGCCATCCAGGCGCAGGCCAAAAGCATAGTGGATCATGCAAAGTGGAAGGATCAAAGGGAAACCCTTAAGGGAGTCCACGCTCAGAGCTTCGATGTACTGGCTAAACTCGAGAACGCCAAAGCAGTGGAAGCTAGGGCTCGAAAGCTAGTCTTTCCCGAGGAAGACTCAGATAGTTTGAGCGAGTCTGAAGACTAGGCTACTTAGGCCTTTACATTTTTTGCTTTTCTTTTGTATTTTTTTGAGGCCGTTTCAGCCATTATAATAATTAAGCCATTTTGGCTTATGTAAAAGACTATTGTGTAAATACATACAAGGCTTTCTTTTCCCCTTTTGGCTTTCGAATGCTTTATTACTTGAATTCACAAAGGTCGGGATGACTCAGCATAAAATAGCTTGGGTTGTTTAAGTTCGAACAACCTCACCTTTACATTATTTTTGTTTTGGAGTCACCTTGGAGGTTCAGGGTTACCAGGAACCTTCTCCCGAAGTAAGAAACTCATACTATAGTTTGTCGAGGGTAGCCTTTTAAAACCGGTTATGAAAATTTTAAAGCCCTATCTTTTGTTACGGTTCTCGGACATCTCCGAGCCGTGTTAATATGGCCGTAGCCTTTTAATTCGGGCGTAGCCTAGTGAGGTTGTTTTCCCGAGTTATCCAAGCTTGCCTAAGATAACAGTCCCCAAGGGGGTATGGCCGTGGACGTCAAAATTTGGGGGTTGCCTGAAAGGTCTTATGCCCCCGATAATTAATAGTTTGATCTGTTCGAGTTTGTCTTTTTGACGACAGTCCCCGAGTGTGGGGGTGATCATTCAAACTTTGGTTATAATCGTCCCTTGAGCTTGTTTCCTTAAGAGATCGAAAGTACGAAATTGTAAAGCTGAAATTTTTTCTAAGACATAAGATAATTGCAAGGAAAGTACTTCTCTTTATTCTTGTGAAAAATAGTTACACATGCGTACATGTTTTATGCCAGGGCTCGAGCAACCTATGTGGGCACGGTTCATTTGACCGTTTGGCCCTTACAATGAATCTTACCTATCGAGATCCTTCTATTACGAAGTAATTTCCTCTCAAGAGGTTGACATCCAAGGGTAATGCCCCCCAGTGTTCGAGGTTGATTGTAGAGGAACCTCGAATACTATTAGTGTTGTCTTCGATACCGATTCATGATCGGCCTTCGACTCTAAGTTAGCACGATCCACTGTTGCCTCGTTAATAACCTTGCCGAAAAACCCAATTGGGACAAAAATGGTTTAAGGGATCAAGAGTGCTATGCGTGCTTTCAGACCTAAAGGCTTCGTGCCGCTCCTTGTCGATCACCTGCAAGTGTTAGTCCAAAAATAAAAAGAATTGAAAAGGGTTCGTACCTCAACAGTAATATCGTTTGAGGTGATTTACGTTCCAATTGTTTGGTAGTTGTTCTCTGTTTGTCATTCCGAGCTTATAGGATCCTTTCCATGTGACCTCGAGAATCTGGTATGGTGCTTCCCAGTTCGGACCCAATTTCCCTTCGTTGGGATTTCGGGAGCTTAGCGTGTCCTTCCTTAGTACTAAGTCCTCGACATTGAAGTATTGAAGGTTGGCCCTTTGATTGTAATACCTCTCGATCCCTTGCTTTTGGTGGCCAATCGAACAACGGCAGCTTCACGCCTTTCATCCAATATCTACAGGCTTGTATTCAGGGCCTCGTCATTTGATTCCTTTGCGGCGTATCGGAATCTGATACTTGACTCCCCGACTTCGACTAGTATCAAAGCTTCAGATCCATAAACCAATAAGAACGGGGTAGCCCCAGTACTGGACTTCAAAGTTGTGCAATATGCCCAAAGAACCTCGGGCAAGATCTCTCTCCATTTCCCCTTGGCGTCAGTCAACCTTTTCTTGAGGTTTTGGATTATGGTTTTGTTGGTCGATTCAGCTTGTCCATTCCCACTAGGTGGTAAGGTGTCGATAAGATCCTTTTGATCTTATGGTCTTTGAGAAATTTGGTCACTTTACTACCGATAAACTGTTTTTCATTATCACATGCAATTTCGGATGGTATCCCGAACTGACATATGATGTGGTACCAAATGAAGTCGTTGACTTCCTTCTCTCTGACCTTCTCATATGCCTGTGGTTCGACCCACTTAGAAAAATAGTCAGTCATAAATAAGACAAATTGGGCCTTACCTGGTGCCGATGGAAGAGGCCGACGATGTCCATCCCTCATTTCATGAACGGCCATGGCGACAAGACCGAATGCAACAACTCTCCGGCTTGGTGAATCATCGGAGCATACCTTTGGCACTTGTCACACTTTCGTACAAACTCTTTCGCATCCTTTTCCATATCGATCCAGTAATAGTCGGCTCTGATCTCCTTTTGAACCAATGATTCGGCGCCTGAATGATTACCGCAAGTGCCCTCGTGAACTTCCCTCAAAACGTATTCGGTATCTCCCGGTCCCAATCATATTTCTAGTGGGCCATCGAACATTCTCCTAAAAAAAGTTCTGTCTTCGGACAAGCTGAATCGAGCGGCTTTTGTGCGTAGAGCTCTCGATTCCTTGGGATCTGAAGGAAGTTTCCCGGTCTTCAAATACTCTATGTATTTATTTCTCCAATCCCAAGTTAAACTTGTGGAGTTTTTTTTCAGCGTGACTTTCTTCTACTACCGACCTTATGAGTTGTACGACCGCCCCCGAGTTGAGCTTGCTGTCTTCGACCGACGACCCTAAGTTTGCAAGGACATCAGCTTCATTGTTTTGATCTCGGGGGACGTGCTGCAAAGTCCATTCTTTGAAACGATGCAACGTTACCTGTAACTTGTCCAAGTACCTTTTTATCTGTTCTTCCCTGACCTCGAATGTCCCGTTTACTTGATTTACTACAAGGAGGGAGTCACATTTAGTTCGATCACCTCCGCCCCCAAGCCTTTGGCTAGTTCGAGACCTGCAATCATGGCCTCATGTTCGGCCACGTTGTTAGTCAATTTTACAGTTCTAATAGATTGTCTAACTATATTGCCCGTAGGCGGCTTCAGTACGATGCCAAGTCTAAACCCTTTTACGTTCGAGGCACAGTACGTAAAGAGGATCTAGATTCCCGAAGATGTTCCCGAGTTCACCAACAATTCTCTTTCGACTTCGGGTATTAGGGACGATGTAAAGTTGGCCACGAAATCTACCAAAATTTGAGATTTAATACCCGTTCGGGGTTGATATTCGATATCGTACCCGTTGAATTCTACGGCCTATTTGGCCAATCGTCCCGAGAGTTCGGGTTTATGCATTATATTTCGTAAAGGGTAGGTTCTCACAACACATATAGGGTGGCACTAAAAAAATGGTTTCAGTTTTCTAGAGGCACTTAGCAAGGCGAGTGCCAATTTTTCTAGGTGAGGGTATCTAGTTTCGACCTCGCCGAAGGTCCTACTGACATAATAAAATGGAAATTGTGTACCTTGTTCTTCTCCGACTAGGACTCTACTTACCGTTATTTTTGATACTGCTAGATACAAGTATAGTCGTTCGTCCGCCCTCGGCGTGTGAAGCAATGATGGGCTCGATAAGTATCGCTTAAGTTCCTCTAAAGCCCGTTGGCATTCTGGGGTCCATGTGAAGTTGTTTTTCTTTTTTAGCAACGAGAAAAATTGATGGCTTTTATCGTACAACCTCGAGATAAATTTCCCCGGGGTTGCAATGCGCCCGATTATCCTTTGTACAACTTTCACGTTATCCACTACCGCGATATCCTCGATAGCTTTGATCTTGTCAGGGTTGATCTCAATCCCTAGATTAGATACCATGAATCCGAGAAATTACCGGACCCAACCCCGAACGCACTTTTTTTTGGATTCAGCTTCATGTTGTATTTCTTCAATATACTGAAGGTTTCCTACAAATGCTTTAAATGGTTCTCTACTCGCAGGGACTTAACTAACATATCATCAACATAAACATCCATGGTTTTCCTATTTGTTCTTCGAACATTCGGTTTACAGATTGGGTCCAAACCCTACACCACTATAGAGTGGCAAGAGCAGTCGATGTAGCTTTTACACGAGAAGGTCGGGATCGAATCCACAGGGAGCTAGAATAAGTTTGGGATTGGGTTCCTATCTAAACTAGCAATGCACGATGTAATTGCTTACACTTCCAAACATTCTTTGAATTGTTTTTACTATTCTAATTTTTATACTAATGATTCAGGAAATTTGACTAAGTATGATATTTTTTTGTAGGGTTTTCTTAATTGGTAAAGAGGCACTAGGGAAGTGACTTACTCCTAGGTGAGTATCTAACGGGATCTAAAACTTAGGATAATTTGTTATAGCTGGGATCGTGATATAGCCAATGCACGAAACTACTCACTCTATAGCTCTCGGTAGTTTGAGTGACTTTGCCCTAATTGGCTTTCTCAAGTCCAATTGGGTGTTCAAATTTGTGCAAGCAAAATTGGCTCAAGTCGAGTTTTACTATCTCTAGGTTTAACCCTTTAATTGGGGCTATCAATCTCTTGAATGAGATAGAATGCACCCCAATTCCTTGTTGGCCTGAATTTCCTAGACTTGGACTCTATTTTTCAAGAAGAGCCTAAGTCAAAAAGGCAAAAATTAGTGTTTGCAACCACAATTCAACATTAAAAGCACAAAACCGGGCAAATATCATTCACCCATAAACATCTAAGCCCTAAAATAATAGACCCATTAAATACCCACACTAGGGTTGAGCCACAACCCTAGCTAATGGGTTTAGCTACTCATAATTGAAGAAGAAATCATAGATTGAGATGAAGAATAACCCATAAAATGTAATTACAAGTTAAGATTCTAAGATTAATTGCTAAACAAGCTACAAATTACTCAAAATAGG
>NW_017671022.1:296585-367405 GCF_001879085.1 Nicotiana attenuata
TTTGTTCTTTTACTTTTCGTTTTTTTTTTCGTTTTTTTTTGTCCGTTTCCTTTTCTTCATTTTAGTACCTTTTATCACTTTTGCATTCCTCGTCTTGCCCCCCAAACTTATGCTTTTGCCTTGTGCTAAGGAAAGATAGGGTGCCAAGAGAGGGTCATTTTAGAACGGATAAAGGCTTGTATCATGGTTATTGAAAGAATAAGTGCTATGGCTCAACGGGGTTGACCAGGGATATCATCATTGGTAGCTATGGATGTTTTCAAGTCTCCATTAGGATCAAGAAGAGCCTATAATCACTTCTCAAGTCGAGCTACCACTTAGGATTCACCTCAACAAACACTCAGGGCAAGTTCTAGATTTATTGGCACGGGACTTGGACTTGCAAATCAATACCTCACCACACAAGCTATAGGATTGCTAAAGATCAGAGGCGGGGGCCCATGACAACCTTAGCTAAGATTTGAGCAACGCAAATGGTTCCAAAAAACCACTTGATAATTGTTTAGTCAACACAAGAGTCTTAAGGTCACAACTATCACCATCCTACACACCAATTTGTTTCTAACCATAAGGTCAAAGGTAAATGTGTTAGGCCCAAGTGAAGCTTTGACTGAGGCACCATTGCTCACTAATTACTATTTACACAAAAACGGAAAGAAAAACAGACNAGGGAGCCTTAGCCTTGGGCACAATCGTTTCCGGCATTGCATGCCCAGTGTTCCCTAGACAGGTTCACGTCATTTTGAGTCTCCACCTCATTATCATGAATATCAATTCTCACTTCCGCATTCAAGTTCTCTTCACTCACTTGCTCATCAACTATAGGGATAACATCATCTTGCACCTCAACTTCATCACTCACAATTTCCTTTTGCTTGGAGGCATTCACATCACCACCTCGACCGCTTCTTGTAATCACCGCCATTGCATGTCCAATGTTGTTCCCACCCTTCAGGTTTACTACCATATCACTAGGTAGAGCCCCCTTAGGGTGAGTATTCAAAGGTTGCGAGATCTGGCCGAGTTGAACCTCCAAGTTTCGGATTGAAGTATTGTGGGATGCCAACTGCGCATCAGAGTCGGCGTTCTTTTTCATCATTTGTTCAAACATCATCTCGATCCTCCCCATCTCATTGTTCGATGAGCTAGGACCTTGGGATGGAAATGGGGGTGGGTTATTTGGTTGTTGATACATCAGAGGCCTTTGAAAGCCTTGCCCCCAATTTCCTTGATTGCCATTATTCCAACCACCCCGATTGTTGTTTCCTCCCCAATTGTTGTTGTTGCCATTCCAGTTGACCTGGTTGTTCTGGTTGCCCCAATTCTGATTGTTGTTCCCCCAGTTGCTATTCCCTTGTTGGTTTTGATTCCCCTAATTGCCTTGGGATCTTCATTGTTATTGTTGGTTAGGACCATTGCCCCTTTGTCCTTGATAATTGTTCACGTACTGCACTTCTTCACTTTGCTCATCATACCCATCATCTTGATTGAAACCACCATTACCTTGCTCATATTGATCCGGGCTACCTTGACCTTGTTGACCTCTTTGTCGCCTCTTATTGACCAACAAGTTGACACCTTCCATAGCATTTACTTGATGTGGTGCTTGAACTTGCTACAGTTGAGCCTTTGCCAGCTGGTTCATTGTTGTAGTTAACTCTGCTATTGCCTGACCATGGTCATGGAGCTCTTTGTGTAGGTGAATGACTATGGGATCATCTTGTGGAACATTAGCTCGACTCTGCCAAGCAGAGGAAGTGTCTGCCATCTCATCCAAAATCTCACATGCCTCAGCATAACGTGTGTTCATAAAATTTCCCCCTGCTAGCTGGTTCACCATACACTGATTGGTCGTGTTAATGCCACGGTAGAAAGTCTACTGGATCATTGCTTCGATCATGTCATTGTTCGGACATTCCTTCACCATTGTCCGATACCTTTCCCAAATTTTATGAAGTGGTTCATTAGGTTCCTGTTTGAAGGCCCAAATCTCATCTCTCAAGGTCGCCATATGCCCCGGCGAGAAAAACTTTGCTATAAACTTGTCCCCCAACTCATCCCAAGTATGGATGGAATGGTTGGGAAGTCTTTCGAGCCAGTCCAAAGCTTTCCCTCGAAGTGAGAAAGGGAACAATTTCAATCTTAGAGCATCTTCTGACACATTCATCTGTTTTCTTCCCCAACAGGTATCCACAAAGCCTTTAAGATGTTTATATGCATTTCCTGATGGGGAGCGCCTGTGAAGTAACCTCGCTGCTCCAATAATGTCAACATCACGTTTGTAATTTGAAAGTTGCCCGCCCGAATCTGGGGTGGGACAATTGTACTGGCGTAGCCCTGGTTTGGAAACTCCCGAGGTACATCTCTTGGAGGTGGCGGGAGAGGTTCTGGAATATTGTCATTGGCCTGTCGGCCTCTCCTTTGTCCTTAAGGTACTAGAGGTACCTCATCCTCACCATTATCATCAACCTCCTCCCCCGGTGGAATATCTCCAAGAGGAGCATTGTTTGCCATTTTTGTACCTGAATTGATGACTCACCCAAGTCAGTAAACTAGAAGGAAATAAAAACAAAACACAAAACTAGATAGATAGATAGCCAAAACCGTTTAGCTCCCCGGCCAACGATGCCAAAAAGTGATCGGGTCCAACCCCACACCACTATAGAGTGGCAAGAGCGGTCGATGCAGCTTTTACCCGAGAAGGCCGGGATCGAATCCATAGGGAGATAGAATAAGCTTGGGATTGGGTTCCTATCTAAACTAGCAATGCGCGATGGAATTGTTTACACTTCCAAACATGCTTTGATTTTTTTTACTATTCTAATTTTTATTACTAATGATTCAAGAAATTTGACTAAGTATGATATTTTTTTGTAGGGTTTTCTTAATTGGTAAAGAGGCACTAGGGAAGTGACTTACTCCTAGGTGAGTATCTAACGGTATCTAAAACTTAGGGCAATTTGTTATAGCTGGGATCGTGATATAGCCAATGCACGAAACTACTCACTCTATACCTCTCGGTAGTTTGAGTGACTTTTCCCTAATTGGCTTTCTCAAGTCCAATTGGGTGATCAAATTTGTGCAAGAAAAATCGGCTCAAGTCAAGTATTACTATCTCTAGGCTTAACCCTTTAATTGGGGCTATCAATCTCTTGAATGAGATAGAATGCACCCCAATTCCTTGTTGGCCTGAATTTCCTAGACTTGGACTCTCTTCTCAAGAAGAGCCTAAGTCAAAAAGGCACAAATTAGTGTTTGCAACCACCAATTCAATATTAAAAGCACAAAACAGGCCAAAATATCATTCACCCATAAACATCTAAGCCCTAAAATAAGAGACCCATTAAATACCCACACTAGGGTTGAGCCACAACCCTAGCTAATGAGTTTAGCTACTCATAATTGAAGAAGAAATCATAGATTGAGATGAAGAATAACCCATAAAATGTAATTACAAGTTAAGATTCTAAGATTAATTACTAAACAAGCTTCAAAATTACTCAAAATAGGTAAAATACGACGTTCACGTGCTCAGCTACAGATAAGATGACCTAAAAACCTGAAAAATTAGAATTTATACACAGCTAAATTTTTCGGACAAAAATGCCCCTGACGGAGGTACCGCTGACAGCGGAAAATGGACCGCTGCAGCGGTGAGGCTACCGCGGCCGCGTAAAATCAACCGCGGACCGCGGTCATGGACTTCCGGCTTCAAGTTTGGTCCTCTGAATCTCTTCTTCGCGGACCGCGAAAAAAGGACCGATGTCGCGGTAGATGTACTGCGGTCGCATAAAATCACCGCGGACCACGGTAACTTGTTATCCCAGAAAATGCATCTCTCTGAACCTTGCCACCGCGGACCGCGATAAAAGAACCGCGGTCGCGGTGGGTCTTCTGCGTCCGCGGTGGATTTTTTGCTGTAGCGCTGCTTTGACTTGGTTGTGAACTTGTGCAGGTTTCACTCCTTTTTGAGCTGGTTATGACATCCTTGTCTTTTATTTACCAAACACTGCAAACAAGCACAACAAGTTAGCTTTTGGAAATAGTTGTACATATTTTTAATCCAAAACTCAAGCAAAAAGGAGCATAAAATAGACTAGAATCCCTAGTTATCATTTACTAGTCGTTGGTAAGTGGCAACGGCGTTTTTTAAATCCAAATGGCATTACATTATAGAAGTATGTTCCGTACTTAGTGATGAAAGAGATGTTTTCTTAGCCACCCGGGTTCATCCGTATTTGTATCTACCCGGAATAGGCATCGAGAAAACTGAGAATCTCGTGGCCGGCTGTGGCATCGATCATGCGATCGTTGTTAGGCAAGGGGAAAGAATCTTTGGGGCATGCCTTATTTTAATCTTTATAATCTACACACATTATTAGTTTGTTCCCTTTCTTAGGAACTACTACTACATTCGCTAACCATTCCGAGTATTTGACCTCCCGGATGGACCCTATTTTAAGGAGTTTAGTTACCTCGTCCTTGATGAAGGCATGTTTGATCTCGGACTGGGGTCTCCTTTTCTGTTTTACCGGGTCTCCTTTTCTGTTTTACCGAATGGATCTTTGGGTCCAAGCTCAGTTTGTGAGTAGTGATCTCCGGTGAGATCCTTGTCATATCGAGATGGGACCATGCATAACAATCCATATTAGCTATAAAAAATTGAACGAGTTTTTTCCTGAGCTCGGGAGTTAATCCCGTGCCCAGGTATACCTTTCGATCGGGTAGATGTTCGATCAACACAACCTGCTCCAGCTCTTTGGCCGTTGATGTGGTAGCATCGCAATCATCGCGGGCGATAAAGGATCGAGAAACCCTGTAGTCGTCGTCTTCATCTTCGTCAATCCCTTGCTTGTTCGATTGGGTCGAGGCTGGAATCGATTATTGCTATTTGGCTTCCTGTTTCACTTTCGAACCTGAGTCCTTTATCGATAATAGTGTTGATATTGGAATTACTTCATCGTTGTAAAACATCTCCTTTGTGGCGGGTTGTTCACCGTAAACCGTCTTTATCCCTTCGGGTGTTGGAAATTTTAATACTCGGTAAAGGGTTGAGGGCACGACCCTCATGTTGTGAATCCATGCTCTTCCAAACAGGGCTTTGTATCTCATGTCTCCCTCGATTACATAAAACTTGGTCTCCTGGGTGGTACCGACTACGTTTACTGGCAATGGTATTTCTCCCTTAGTAGTTTCGCAAGCCATGTTGAATCCATTTAGCACTCGGGCCGCAGGTACAATCTGGTCCAGTAGGCCGAGTTGTTCTACGACCCTCGAACGAATGATGTTAGCCGAGCTACCTGGATCAATTAGCACATGTTTAAATCAACTTTTATTCATAAGTACAGATATTACTAGTGCGTCATTATGGGGTTGCATGATTCCTTCTTCATCCTCGTCATTAAAAGATAGAGTCCCTTCTGGTAGGTAATATCGAGTCCATTTTTCCCTTGTGATTGACACTTTGGTGTGTTTCATCATCGGACCTTGAGGAACATCGACCCCTCCGAGGATCATTTAGATGACGTGCTGGGGTTCATCTTGTTCATTTTGTTTGTTGGAATCCCTGTTTCTGAAGTGATTCTTAGCTCGGTCACTTAGAAATTCTCGAAGGTGACCGTTGTTGAAAAGCCGAGCTACTTCTGCCCTCAATTGTCGACAATCCTCCGTCTTGTGGCCATGTGTGCCATGATATTTGCATATTTGGTTGGGATCCCTTTGTGTTGGATCAATTTGCAAAGGTCGAGGCCACTTGGTTTCTTTGCTGTGCCCGATAGCCGATAGGAGGGCAGCCGCATCAACATTAAAGTTGTATTCCGATAATCGTGGTGCCTCTTTAGGACCGATAGATCTATCGAAGCCGTTCTTTCTCATGAGTCCCCGTGAGCTTGAACCTTGATCATTTGTTCTTTCATTTTGTGAAGAGTTTTGCCTATATCCGCTGCTCCTACGGTCTCCATTATATGGTTGATATCGATCTCTATTCGACCTTGGTTCTCGGTCAGTATCCCTCTCTATACATGTCGGGATTCCGCCGTGATCCTGGCCCGATTACGGATATTTTGGCCTTTCGTTATTTGGCTCGGAAAGCTTCCCTCGATCTCGCTCCATCTCTATCTTTCTCGGTCTCGATCTTGGTCGATCTCTATCTTGATCGGTCTTTAGGTCACGAGCTCGGCAACCTAACTTTGCATCATGGTTCGATATAATACGAGGCTGAACCTTGACCTATCATGATCTGGTCTCGATTAGTCATACAAAGTGCAAACCCGATTTTGACCACATACAACTTTCCTTCTAAATAGCTTCAAAAACTGAGAAGATAATTTTGATTCTTCGTCGCCGTAGTAAATAGGAGAGAAAATCGAATCAAATTCTTCGTTTTTACAAAAACTTTACAAAAAAAAAACGGAATACCACCCGAACCGACTAACAACCAAGTGAATGTCTTTTTCATTCCGTCGAAAATCGATTTTACGGTGTTCGTATCCCATACCCATGGGCTACTTCACTGAGACGATGGTCGGAGTTTACAAGCTGCTTTGATAGAAGCAGGTTAAGAAAGATAGCTGAACTCTTTCTTCCCGACCTATTTGACTCTCTAGCCGTAGTTATTTAGGTGGTATTCCGAGATTCGATTGTTTCAATTGTAATTACAATTCATTTGATAACCCTTTTAGTCGAATAAAACTATACGATTCATCAGAAAAGGGCATAATAGTTACTTTTTTTTGTATAACAGGATTATTAGTTACTCGTTGGATTTTTTCTATCCAGATCTGATTTCGACCCGTCTTCCAAGACACCTTCAACCAACCGTAGAGATCAGGGGTGAGATTTCAAGGCTGCCGGTGGGCTGGGCCCGAGCTCGGTTTGGAAGGAAGCCTCTTTAGATGAGAAGGAGGGATAATGGCTTTGGCCTCGAGAAGATGCTGTGTGTATACTGTAAAAGCTGGTCTTAAGAGTTGGGTGAATTAGGAAGCGCGTGTCAAGGATGACCAGTCAATGGTGACTCAATCATGGTGACACTAGATACAAACACGTGGCCGAATAATAAGTAATTCTAGATATGACCATTACAGAAGACCCCAAGATTTTTCCGGCCTTTATTAGGCTTTATTACCTTATATTGTTATACATTACCTTTTAACTACCTTTTATTGTAGCATTAATATTGGTAATTAAGAGGGCATAATTTGTAGATCATACACCTCATAGCTCTAGTATAAATAGAGGCTTTCATTCTATTGTAAGACATGACCAAATACCAGTAGCAAAAACTAATATTGTTTTTCTCATTCTTTCAAGCTTTATACAAGTGTGGTTGAGATTTTTCAATTATTCTTGATCCTGTTGGGAACATTCTGAAGCTCGGGCTTGTCTGTTCTTTATTTATCCTTATTTAGTCTGTTTGCACTTTCATATTTTATTTTATCGTATCAAATTAATCCACGTGTCTATAAAGAATGTTATGTACCTTTTCGGGTAAATGTTTGGCGCCCATCGTGAGGCATAGATAATTGTGGTATTACTTTGATCCATTCATCTTTTACTAACACACTTTGAAGCTTTTCTGTTGTAAGCATAAAACAGCTTTGGCACCCAACGATGTCAACAACTTACTCAATGTTGGAACAAACAACAACGACGAGCCCATGGACGATCTCCATAATAGAAATCAACAGGATGATTCAACTAATAAAACCTGTCTCGATAGGAATGAGTCATCTTCGAATTGGGTAGAAAGAAATACTCGACGTGCAAAGAGTCCTACCCCTGATGATTTGGATGACGAGCCCATTGCCGACATTGTAAAGGGCCTGAGAGTACAGCAAAGGGAGGTCTTGAATCATCTCTCAAGACAGGACCGGATAAGATTGTGCTTCAACAAGCAATATTAGGGGCCTCGAATAATTCAAATGGTGGAGTACGAGTCCCTCTTGGCGTGCCAGTAAGTCAAATGGTCCTGGGAACCAGAAATGTCGCTTCAGGAGGAGAGTTTAGATCAAACTATAGTCAAGCGGGTGGAGCAGACAATGGTTCTGGAAATAAGAACAACATAGATGATCTTTTCAAAGCAGAACTCATGAGGTATATGAGAGAAATAAATTCACGAATGGATCAAAATGCTAAAGAATTACATGCTCGTATGGATTGAATTCCGAGAGCACCTCCGATCCTAAAGGGTCCGGAGTCGAAAATGTATATACAGTTGTCGTTCAAACCTAGTGCGGCTCCGGAATTGATTCCAAAGAGCTTCAAGATGTTGGATGTTCCAAAATACGATGGAACATCGGCTCCATAGGAACACATCACAACCTACACCACAACTGTAAAGAGAAATGATTTGGCTCTACATGAGATCGAATCAGTTTTACTAAAAAAATTTGGCGAACCCTAACAAAAGGGGCTTAAACATGGTATTCACTTTCGCCTGAACACTCAATTAATTCTTTTGACATGCTTAAAGATTCTTTCGTCAAAGCTGATGCTAGAGCAAGGAAAGTTCAAATTAGAAAAGTAGATATATTCCGAATCACTAAAGCAGACTCAAAATGCTATGAGAGTTCGTGATCCAAATCCAAAAGAAGAGAATAATGTAGCCGACAGTACCGGATGAATGGGTGGAAAAAACATTTACCAAGGGTCTCAATCCCTCGAGCTCAAATGCCTCAAGGAATTTGAAGGAGAGTTTGTTAGAATTTCAAGCAACAATGTGGGAAGATATTCATAACAAGTACGACTCAAAGATCCTTGTAGAAGATGATCAGATAATTATATTGATATCTTCTACAACCCAAAATCAAGGTCAACATAACTTTGATCGGAAGCATTTCAGACACCGGTTTGAACAGTCTCGATTAGGATAACGGACTGATAGGAGGCAGGAGCGTTCCCATTGCGAGTCACCAGGAATTAACTTCGTTGAAGGACAATAAAGTATACGAACGCTAGGGACTGTTGCATCAAAGCAGCAGAAATTGCAACAATAATTATCGGACACATATGAAGATGGCTCCGGAAGAGTGACAAAAAAAGGCACTAAGCCCAAAGACATCATGTCCGTACAAGATACTGAAGATAGACTGAACTGGATCCAAAATAAAGAAAAAGACTGGGGACTACCAGGTCAGCCCAAAAAAAAAAATAGAAGGAATCAGAATAAAGAAACGGCTAGACTCAACAAATGTTAGTCCGACCGCAATTCTCTTGCATTGTATTTTTGTTCATGTCCTGTAAACTATCATATATGAAAAGTTGTAAATATTTGTGTACGTCCAGGTAATGGAATAAAAAAAACTTGCACCTTCTAAAACATTCTCATATATGTCCGAATGAACATAATCATTCTTAAATTTTTACTCACACTTTAAGCAAATAAGGATTAGGAATCCGACCAATTGTGCCCAAATGAATAGGAGACGCCCTTTTCATAAGCACCATAAACTTTCTTATAAAGGCATCCAATCAAATGGCTAAAGGTCGGATGCCTTATTTTCCGATCGTAAAGTTAACCGGATGCATTAAATTCCCAAACTTCATCAAAACCTGAAGTACAAAATTCATGGTCAATAACATCCTCAGTTTTAAGGCCATGGGGATATAAAAGTTTCGGGTGCAACTAAAATGCAAGAGTTAAAACTCAAAGAAAAGTTTCGGGAATAACTAAAAGTCCAAGAGTAAAAACTCAAAAATTAAAAGTTTCGGGTAAACACTAAAAATCCCCAGATCAAGCTTTCTGTGGTAGTGGTAATTTTTCAGTACCAACCGATCATTGACAAAAGAAAAATAGGTAGCAGAGTTGTCATCTGAATTCCTAAGTTCTGTACTCTTTTTTCCTTCGTCTAGTTTTTGTCCCGATTGAGTTTGCCCGGCAAGGTTTTAAATGAAGCAATGACAAGGGTAGAAATAAAAAATCTTTCACTTCCCAATCATATCACAAAGAGTAATCGAAAAGTGGGAGGAACTATCCGTATAAGGTAAAAAACCGGTCTCAGGAGTTGGGTGAATTAGAAAGCGACACGTGTCAAGGAGGACCAGTCAGTGGTGACTCAACCATGGTAATACCGGATACAAACCTGAACGAGATAAGAAGCAATTCAAGAACTTCATATATAATAGGTAGCGAAATAATAAATAAATAAAAATGAGAACTTCATATATAATATAATGTAATACAATAAAATAAAACGAGGAATTCAAAGGCATGAATAAAGTACGTAAAAAATTTTAATTTGTAATTATTTACGAACACCTCATAGGAAATGTAAGTATAGAATTATTATAAAAATAGGAGGTGTAAGGGTTGGATTCTAAAATACATGGGGTATACCTGACCTAATTTATATTATGGGGATGTTTAGTGGAATTAACCTTTTTTCTTTTTGGTAATTAACGAAGCCCAACTTTAAAATCATGTAAGTTGACCTGTTTATGTTGAGAAAGGGCCAATGCCATTAGGAGTGCTGCTAATGATTGAACCAAATCTCCTTAGCAGCTGATACAAGGGGAAGTTACGTGATATACCCGTTTATAAAACTTTTATGATATACCTAAGTTTTGAAATTATATTAAATATCCCAAAAATATTACACGGTATACCTCCATATATTCTAAAACAAATTACGATATTCTACTTTGCAATACAATCAAAACCTCACTTACCATATATTCTAATTTGGAATATAATATTCTAATTAAACAGACCATAATGTTTTAATTTGGAATATATTATTCAAACTAAAGATACCACAATATTTTAATTTGAAAAATCCAAACCTAGCTTACTCTAAAATTCTAATGAAGAATACAATATCCAAATATTCAAACGAAACATGCTACAGTATTCTAATTTGGGATACAATATCCAGTTTAAATGTATTTTAACAAAATATACTACAGTATTCTAATTTGGAATACAGTATCCAAACCAAATATACTACAACGTTTTAATACAAATATACAATAATTTTTAATTTGGAATACAATATTCAAACTAAACATGCTATAGTATTCTAATTTGGAATACAATATCCAAATTAAATATGTCACAGTATTCTAATTTGGAATATACAGTATTATATTTTAGAATACAGTAGATATACATGGTAAAATAATTTTATAAAGTAGGTATACAGAGTAAAATAAATATTTTAATTGTATATAATGTTAACTGATGTTTTCAATAGGCATACCGCGTAGATTATCCCTGCCACATGGGGTTGTTATCATAGACAGTAGTCGTTTGGCCCATCCATGTTAGGGTGGGTAATGTCTAACCATTTAATAAAGCAAAAACAAATCAGAAAAAAAAAATCCTTCTCTTTATGTGACATAATCATTTGTAGGGTGTTTCAAAAAAAACTTTATTAGAAACTAATATAACTTTAAACTCCTCAATATAATTTTTATAAAATATTAAGATATATTTTTCGCGACATATTAGTATTTTGTTCAATAGACACATTCTGAAAGGTAAAATTTAGTTGTATTTTGCCTTGAAATTATAAATACACAGAGGCGGAGTAGTGTAATAATTACGGGTTCAACTTAACCCATAATTTTCGACGCGAAGTAAAAATTCATTAAAATTGCAAAGATAATAGATATAAACTCGTAACTTTAAAAATATAAATGGGTTGAATGTTAAAAACATTAAAATTGAACCCATAGAATTTAAATCCTAAAACCGCCCGCGGAAATACATACTTTCTTTTTAATCTTCGTGTGCAAGCTAATATGTTCATAAAAGAGGGAGAGCATATAATCATTTTGAGCATATGACTCTGGCCATTTCTTAAATTCGCTGTCATCAAATTATGAGGTGTTAGGTGAACTGTTTCAAAGCTTAGTCTCACCCACATTTCAATCTTTCACTCCTTCCACTCCTATATAAATCGACACAAACAAACCGTCTTCCTCACCAATTAACAGCACATTTTTTAAGCATAACACAATTTCTCAATTTTCACCAATCTTCAATTTTTTCTCAGAGATTATGGCTCAAATTAGCATTACTATACAAGCCTTCGTTCTTGCCATCCTCCTTGCCGCCGTGGCTTCCTCTGCACAGGAGACTGCGATGTCACCGGCGCCGTCACCGGACACCGGAGCCGCGTTCTCTTTGCCAGCTTCCGGTGCTTTGGTTGGGACATCTTTGCTTTTCTCTCTATTCGCTCTGTTGAGGCAATGAATTTTTCTACTACTTGAGAGAGTCCCTGTTTTGTGTGTTTTGAGCAGAGATGATGCACTTTTTCTGTATTGATTTGTATAGTCATTTGGTGAATTGGTGGTTTGTTATTGTTCCGGTATTAACCTGATTCTTTTGTTAACTTATACGTATAATTATTGGTTGAAATAACATTCTTTTTTGTATATTCCAGTTCCCCTTTTTATTTTATTTTATATCGTTGTAGTCTACACTCTACACTTGCTATCACAAAAGAATAGCGAGTGAAATGATACTTCACACTATTAAGTTAAAATCCTAGATTTAGCTCTGATTCACAATCACATCCATAGCCAGTTCGGAGGCATCTAAGGCTTATGAGAAAATTAATTTTTGTTTAAAGATTTATTAAGGTATTTCACTTTTTTATTCGAGGTAAATAAAGCCGTAATATATGTTGATCCAAGATAAAATGGAAAGAAACTCATGTTGTAACTGTAGGCATTTAATAGCCTGTTTGGCCAAGTTTTTTTTTGGGCCAAAAGTGTTTTTTTTGGCCAAAAGCACTTTTGGCCAAAAATTGAGGTGTTTGCCAAGCTTTTGGAAGGAAAAAAGTAATTTTTGAGGAGAAGCAGAAGCAGTTTTGGAGAAGCAGAAAAAAGTAGCTTCTCTCCAAAAGCACTTTTCTAAGAAGCACTTTTGAGAAAAATACACTTAGAAGCAGTTTTCAAAAGCTTGGCCAAACACTAATTACTGCTAAAAAGTGCTTTTCAAATTAATTAGCCAAACACAAACTGCTTCTCACCAAAAGCACTTTTTAAAAAAGTACTTTCGAGAAAAGCATTTCTCAAAATAAGCTGATTTTAGAAGCTTGACCAAACGGGCTATAAATTTTATTGGATTTAAATCCATAAAATTATTTGAAGTATATTTTAAATGCAAGATATATTAAGCCAAATAAATATTATGGGGCTAATATAATTGAATTAATTATATAAGTCCAATACATATGAGTTAAATAAATAGGTCCAAATATATTTAATTGGCTGCAAGTGATGAGCCCACTTCATTAAGCCTAATATACCATCTTCCTAGAGGCCCAGTTTGGTGTCACGTGTTAAATGGCGTGGCACGCCAAGTCAGACGGGAAAAGCTAATAGGATCATGCCACGTGTCAAAATGACAAGGTATGCTAAGTCAAATAAAAAGGCCAATGAAATCGCGACACATGAGCAAGTGACATGTTCTGGCCAATCAAATGCGGCCTTGTCACGCTTCAATCTGATTGGTCGAAAAGAGTTTGTTCTCATCATAACTCTTCCCTTCCATAACTATAAATAGGGGTCTTCATAACTCAGAAAAGACTCCAGAAGTTATAACAAGAAGACACAAAGGAGCTCGTGGATCAAAGGCCACAATTCTCTGCAAACTGCAAGTGTTCAAGCATTCAAGCACTTCAACACAAAATTCAAGTATTCAAGATCAAGTCAAATTAAATAAAAGGCGTTCAAGATCAAGGCTACTTATTTGTGATCAATTCATGGCAACAATCAAAGTATTCGCGACGGATAAATCAAATTCAAATTCAAGATCAAGCTCAAAGGTTCTTGAATTTATATTGAAAAAGTAGAATCAGAGGAATAATAGAGATTGTACACCCATATTACTTGAAATCAAATACTACGACCGTTGCAATATTTTTTGGATCTTGATTTTATTTTTTTGACGCAATTTATTGTCTACAAATTCTGGCACGGCCAGTGGAACAATCTCTACCTCTCATCTCAACTTTGCAATCACCAAAGTTCAAGAACATCAAAATGGCTTCAAAGAAAATCGACTCCAGATCAACTTCTACCAAGGCTGCTAATTCCAGGTTCTATGCTGATGTGGAAAGCATCATTGATGTTACCTTTGGAAGTTTCGGACCAGTTACGAGGAGTAAAAGCAAGCTCTTTAGGACAACGAGCACTACAAGTGCCGTCTGTATCAACCCCTATTTTCGGATCTTCATCCTCAAAAGGAGAAAGATCTTCCACAAACGCACCCGAAGGAGGAAACGATGTTGCTAAAAAGATCAAGAAAACTCTTGCTCTCCCGGACCTTTCGGATCCAAGAACTCTGCTGTGAAGGAAGATGATGATGCTTCAAGTGATGGATCCTCCCTACTTAAACCGCATAGCGTGAGCCATTCGAGAATCAATCTATGTGACAATCCATGCTACTCCCCATCATCAATAACAATCATGCAAGCCATGGTGACAAACACTTCATCTGAGGAAGAGCGGTTGGCAAACTTGACGGAAGCAATCGCTGGCTTGACCAAGTGCATGCACAATCAAGATGCTAGAATTGACAAGCTAAACGACAGGGTGGGAATCTTGATGGAAGAAAAATCCACCCATGCACCTGGCAAACTCCCAGAAGTTCAAGAGATTGATCCTCCCCCACGACAAGTTGCATCCACTAAGGAAATTCCAGTCTCTTCGAAATGAATGATTTCAATCAATCAACTAAAGGAGTTCATTGAAGGGACTATAAAAAATAAATAGAAGTTGCTTCCAAGTCCTCTTTTACCTACGCAGAGCCGTACACTTCAAGGATCGATATGTTGAAGATGCATGCTGGCTATCAACCTCCAAAATTTCAACAGTTTGATGGCAAAGGCAACCCAAAGCAACATGTGGCGCACTTTGTTGATACATGCAGCAATGTTGGGACTTATGGAGATTACCTCGTCAAGCAGTTTGTCCGCTCATTAAAAGAAAATGCTTTTGAATGGTACACAAACCTCAGTGTTAGATCTATTGACAACTGGGATCAACTAGAGCAAGAGTTCCCCAATCGCTTTTATAAAATAAAAATTTACGGGCATAATTCCACTCCTTAGGAAATCCGTTAGGATTTGACACCACGTGCTCCATCCTCACAAAGAAGAAGTTCTCCCAAAAGCGGCGATTGGTCTTATCATCCATCTTCACCACCAAGCCCTTCGTCCCGTGGTGACGAAGATGTATCATAGTACCCCTGTAAAATCTGGGTACGAAGAAGTGAAGCAAGTGACGGAGAGAAATCCCCCGGCCGGCCAGTTCCACGTACTTGGTGAGCATGAGGAAGAGCTTGTACATATACGGAGAGAGCTGAGCCGGGCACATCCCATAAAAACGACAGAAGTCATCCGCCAGGGAAGGAAGGGGAAGTGTGTAACCGATGATGAATGGGTACACATAAAATGCGTAGTACCCTGCGCGATGTATCTGCATGACGTCGTTACCCGCGGGAACGAGTTCAACATGGTCAGGAACCCTCCACTTAGCCTTAAGGGCAGCAAGCGCCGCAACATCCATTACGGAAATGACGGGCTCAGGATCGGCGTCAGGTAAGTTCTTGAAATCAATCCTGGCTTTCCCCGAGCGTGGAATTATCTCATCCATAGTGGGAAAATTCTCATCCTCTACAATGGTTGTCCCTTCTTCATGGGAGAGCATATCTGTTTCCGATGCAACGGTACCAACGACTCTACCAGAGTCAGAATGTGCACTAGCCATGTTTTCTTTGGTTATGCAGATGATAAGTGCTAAGATGGAGGGGGTAACAACGACAAGAAACTTCAAAAGAAGATAGATGGAGACGTAAGAATCTGAAGAAGGAGGAAAGAAAAGCCTGGAGTTTCTCGAAGAATTTATAGGAAACACAGTAACCCAAACGAGAAATCCTCTTCTCTATTTATAAGAAGCGCCCTAAGGGGGAAAACCAAACTCCGCCACGTCAACTCCAAAACAGAAGAGGCATAGAAAACGGCATAACACATGGGGAGCATGCGCCATAATGATGCGTGACGATTTGATGTCATTTCAAACTGACGTAATGGTCAGGTATGGCTCTCGAAGCATCACATCATCATCTCGCTATAAAGGGATCGCCCCTCGACCCAAATGCTCAAATTTTTGAACTTGCAAACTGGCGTAGTCCGCCCATCAAGCTCGTCCAAAGACGACCCCGACAGGCGGAGGGACTAACTGTATAGGTCAAAATCTGATCAAAGGAATTCTACTTAAGGGAGAATGACTAGGAGTCAACCAAGCCAAAGTCACGTACAGGATGTGATATATCAGCGAATGATTCAGCTACGGTCGAGGTCGAGCACTTAGTTCGGCCCGAATGGCTAGTTCGACACTTAGACATTTCAGAGGAATACTCTAGAGGATATTCCAAGAACTTAGGTACTCTGGTTAAGGACCACTGAGAAAGGGAAGTATTTTGTATAAATATCATGAGAGGAATAACAGAAAAGGGGGGCTGAGGGGAACACAGGCATAACCATACATCCCTCTGAAAGAGAAGAGGTTCCATCCTCCCAGGCTCTTCGCTAAAAAGGGGGATAATTCTCAGGTTCTTGACATTTTATTTGGAGTTCAAATTTACCAAATGTACGAAGGTTAATCTTGTTCAAGAATGGTGATTCTTTTCTTTTATGTATTCTTCATCATCATTTGATATTATTGAAACCATCTTCCTTTTCTTACAATATGGAATCCAATCGCAACTGTAATCAAATTCTACATTCAACTATGCTTGTTTATTCATGTCTCCTATCTCAAATCTAGAGTAAATTACCTCTGGCTAGGATTTACCCCATATCTTCTTATTTAATTAGTTTAATAAAAAAGCTTGAAACTTTTTGGTCAAACACTTAACATCACCTCTGAGGTATATCCGTAGATAACTATATTAAAATATAATTATTAAAAGTTAGTTACAATTATAAATAATTTTATAAATTTTAAAAAAGAGGATAAATACTTATTTTGAAATTTTTTATTCACGCCTTTGATTAAAAAAGAGAATAAACAACTTTCGAAATATGTGTCTTTTGTAACTTAAATGGAAAATGAACATAAATGGTTTAATAACACTACTAGAAATTTGGCAAAAGCCAATCAAGAAAAACTAACCAACTTTGGTTGGTAAAAAAACCGGCCAAAAACCGTCCAAAGTTGGTCGGTTTTTCAAAATATTTTAATTTTTAATTTTAACGAAACCGACCAACTTTGGTTGGTTTTCTTTGGCGCAAAAATGCGGGAAACTATTTTTGAGTCCTGCGAAATTTATTTTTCAAGAAACCGACCACCTTTGGTCGGTCGCAATTAAAATATATAAAAATTAATATTAAAAAAATCGACCAACTTTGGTCAGTAAATTCGGCCAATCATTTTAAAAAACCGACCAACTTTGGTCGGTAATTTTATTTCTTAATAAACCCGACCAACTTTGGTTAGTTATTTTCGTGCGAAAATACAATTAATGAGTATAAATAAATAAAAAAGACAATCTTAAAACAAAATGCACCAATGGTCTAGTGGTAGAATAGTATCCTGCCACAGTACACACCCCGGTTCGATTCCCAGACGGTGAATCTTTTGATTACATAATGAAAACATCGACCAACTTTGGTCGGTTTTTTTTGCAATATTTTTTTTTGAATTTAATTTACCGACCAACGTTGGTCGGTAATTTCCGACCAACGTTGGTCGCTATTAAAACGACCATCAAAATACCGTCCAAGCGTATTTGATCGCATTTTGGTCGGTAATTGGCCATAACCGACCAAAGTTGGTCGATTTTTTTGGTCGGTATTTACCGGATTTCTAGTAGTGTAAGATGATTAGAATTTTTACGTACTTGGCAAAAAATATTATCTTTCGAAACTCTTAAATATAAGGATGTTATCCTTATTTTTCTGAAATTTAGGAGGTGTAAGGGTTGGATTCTAAAATACATGGGGTATACCTGAACTAATTCATATTATGAGGATGTTTAGTGGAATTAACCTTTTTTCTTTTTGGTAATTAATGAAGTCCGACTTTATAATCATGTAAGTTGAGCTGTTTATGTTGAGAAAGGGCTAATGCCATTAGGTGTGCTACTAATGATTGAACCAAATCTCCTTAGCGGCTGATACAATTCTGCCACATGGGGTTGTTATCATAGACAGTAGTTGTTTGGCCCATCCATGTTAGGGTCGGTAATGTCTAACCATTTAATAAAGCAAAAACAAACAAGTATTGATTTGTATGACTGGCCATTTCTTAAATCATTTTGAGCACGACTCTGGCCATTTCTTAAATCATTAGGTGAACTGTTTCAAAGCTTAGTAATCTGTCACTCCTCGCCTGCGGCCCCCACTAACCCCTCCCTCCACTCCTATATAAATCGACACAAACAAACCGTCTTCCTCATCAATTAACAGCACATTTTTTAGCATAAAACAATTTTTCAATTTTCACCAATCTTCAATTTTTTCTCATAGATTATGGCTCAAATTAGCATTACTATCCAAGCCTTCATTCTTGCCATCCTCCTTGCCGCCGTTGCTTCCTCCGCACAGGAGACTGCGATGTCACCGGCGCCGTCACCGGATGCCGGAGCCGCGTTCTCTTTGCCGGCTTCCGGTGCTTTGATTGGGACATCTCTGCTTGTCTCTCTATTCACTCTGTTGAGGCAATGAATTTTTCTACTACTTTAGAGAGTCACTGTTTTGTGTGTTTTGAGCAGAGATGATGCACTTTTTCTGTATTGATTTGTATAGTCATTTGGTGAATTGGTGGTTTGTCATTGTTCCGGTATTAACCTGATTCTTTTGTTAACTTATACGTTATTGGTTGAAATAAAATTCTTTTTTGTATATTCTAGTTTCCCTTTTTATTTTATTTTATATCGTTTTCCAGAAATTAAATGTATATATACACACATATATACATAGTAAATACGTGCCATATGTGTCAGAGTATACTAATAATTGTAGAGTGTGTTTGGTACAAAGTAAAATGTTTTCCATGGAGAATATTTTCATGGAAAAGAGTGATTTTATAACTCAATTTCCCTTGTTTGGTTGGTGAGTGAAAATTTTTTTCCGAAAAATATCTTCTAGTGTTTGTTTAGAGAGTAGAAAGTATTATTTTTGTTGAGAAGAAAGTACTTTTTTGTAAAAAAAAAAAAAACCTTTTTATTTCATGAAAATAATATACTCATTTATTGAAATGAAAAAAAACCTCTATCTATAACATGAAAAGAAAGTACTATTAATAATATTTTTTTTAGGGTGGGGGTGGGGGTAAGGGTGAGGGGTGGGTAAGTGGGGTGTGGGAATAGGGTGGGGAAGGTTGAAAAAAAGTTTTGAAAAATATTTTCCCTTCTCTTGTTAGGAAATTTCCTCCAATTGGAGGAAAATAGAGCTGTCAATATGGGTCGGGCCGGGCTAACCCGGCCCAGTCCACGTGGGCTTTAGCAATTGTCGGGCTGGGCTGGCTAGCCCACCATTTTGATGGGCCTTATAATGGTCAACCCACCCCAGCCCTATGTGGGTCACGAGCCCCCACGGGTTGATCCATCATTTTTAAAAATATATTTTTTATATTTTTTCTTTAAGTTCTGACCTAAAAAAAGATAATTATTTAAAAGTTAAAAAATATTTTATTGCAAAAAATTAGCAAAACTTAATAGCTTTTTATATTGTTCCAATATATCACAATAAATACTAAAAAAAGTAAAAGACAAGACTATATTTCATTCACTAAAAGTCAAACCTCAAAACAAACTATTCAAGAGAACGTCCATGCTTATGAGATATCCAACACATCATCTTCATCAAACACATTTGAATCCGCTTGTGACAAGTTGTCTTAGCACCTTCACATTCATTTACATCTACAATTCATATGCAATATTAATTAGTTAACTATTAAGAATAATTAAATTTTAAAAACTAATAATATTTAAATTCACATAAAAAAAAATTACTAGTTTGAGTTTGGAAAAAGCTGTGCAGCCAATTTCGAGTAGTAACAAGTGTTTGGACATTTTCATAATAAATGTAACTTATGTACTTTGTAAGAACATACCACCAATGCTAAATGTTGATTCCGATGCTAGAATGGTAATAAGAATACTAAGTACATCACGCACCATTACTGAAAGATCGGAATATTTTCTAGAATTGTCCTTCCAATACATGACAACATCTATCTCTTGAAACTTCTCAAGATCAGGTTTTGGTTCCTCTTAGTAAAGATCCAATTCTGACTTTCCATCTCTAGAGGTAGTATACTTTTTATTTTTTTTTATATATTTTAAATAAATATTTTATTAAGGCCACGGGCCGGCCCAGCCCAGCCTCAGTCAAGCCTCACGGGCCACGGGCTTACTTGGGCCGGGCTTAAAAGCCTTATTTTTAAACGGGCTCCAAAAGTTCTAGCCCAACGCTACTAAATCACGGGCTGGGCTGGACTGGTCCAACGGGCCAAGCCCATATTGACGGTTCTAGAGGAAAATGAGTTCATGAGAAAAATATTTTTCAAAACATTTAAGCTAACCAAACATGGAAAAATTGGAAAATATTTTAAGGCTTATGAGAAATTAATTTTTGTTTAAAGATTTGTTAACGTATTTCACTTTTTTATTCGAGGTAAATAAAGCCGTAATATATATTGATCCAAGATAAAACGGAAAGAAACTCATGTTGTAACTAATGCTCCTTCTATAGCTGAAATAACTAAATTTGATGTAAATACCGGATGTATGTAAATTATTTCAGTATTCTTGTGCATTGCCTTATTAATGTCTTGTACATGCTATGCTATCTTTTCTTTGTTCAGGAGAAAACGATGACTTTAATTTAGCTTCCATCCAGAGGCGGATCCAGAATTTTAGGAGGATGGGTGCACTACTATTCGACCACCGTTTAATCTGGTTCTCTAAAATTTAACTTGGAAAACTATCAACAATAACATCATTATTTATAGTTACAAGTACTACGCTCAATATATTAAAATTAAATAACTAATCAAAAAGAGAGTGGTAATGAAAAATGAGGAAACTTGAAATTGAAAAGATTCAAAATGATTTAATTTTCATTTTTTATAGTTTTTGAAACTCAATGATTTAACTAAAAAGAAGAATAAAGAAAACACAGAAAAGAATCCAATAAAAATGAAAATTTAATTCAAGGATATATCAAAGGATGAACCCAAAAACGGAAGAATGCATGGGAAAAAAAAGAAAAAAAAGAAAGATAGGACATGGGTTTTGAACAAAAGAAAAGAACGAAAAAGAGAAATAGAAAAATGGCTAAGAGATAGAAGATAGGAAAGTGGGATTCGAACAGTAGACCTAGGGGTCAATGGTGCACAATACTACCACTACACCAAATGCTCTTTTGAGCATGGGTTCCCACGTGGATAATTAAGTACTTTATCCGAAAAATATCCCTTTGATGCACAGTCTAAGGAGGGGAGCATGGGTGCACGTGCCCCATGTCCCTCCACGTGGATCCGCCTCTGCTTCCATCCAAATACTAAAGGTTACCCTTTTGATTCGTTGCTTCATTAAGGTGAAGTAATAAGAGAGTGTATGTTCGACCAAAAAGTATTAAGCCTTTTTGTTAAACTAATTAAGTAAATGATAATAGATAAATTCTAGCTAAATATAATAAATCCTAGATCCAAGTTTGATGGGTAGTAATAATCTAGAAACCGCATTTAAAGCTATTAAGAGCCAAAAGGATGTTTAATGATATTGTTGTGAATGAATAAGGGGATAAGGACAAGCAATAAATATGATGAATGGCAATAGCTGTAAATAAAGAGAGTAATTCACCCAAATGTATAATGAGGTGGATGATTCTCCCTCTAACAATGATGTAAGATAACCAAACGTGGGAATATCAAATACTTTATCGGATCTGATGTGGGAAAGCTTGAGACAAAATAGCAAATCGAATCTTGTATAAAGATAATATTTGTAGTTACTTCAGAGTCAACTTTTCTAGAGAGAGCTTATCAAGATAGAAAATTAGATGTCCCTTCTTTCTCTCTCTATTCCTACTTATATGAGACATTCCCTTTACCTACTGAAAGTACAAATACAAAGAATATTCCTTTAAAATATCTTATTGCTAAACTAGCCGTTTTGGCCGATCTGAGTGCTCGACCTCAACATTCGCTGCTCGGCTCACCAGTGTTGCTTCTTAAGCACGACCTTGGCCTAACTGATTCTTGATTTCCTTATTTCAGGCAAGGTACCTTTGATTAGATTTTGACCCATATAGTTAGTCCCTCTGCCCGTCGGGGTTGTTTTTGGACGAACTCGGTGGGCGGACTTCGCCAGTTGCAATTTTGAAAATCTGAGCATGTTGGCCGAGGAGTGACCCTTTTATGGCGAGGTGATGACGTGGTGCTTCAAGAGCCACATTTGACCGTTAGTCAGCTCGAAATGACATCATTTCATCATGCGTCATTATGATGCATGTTCCCAATAAGTTACATTGTTTCCCGCGCCTCTTTCGTTTCGAAATTAATGAGGCGGCGTTTGCACTTTCTCGATCGGGGTGCCCATATTCTTATAAATAGGGATGAGTATTTCTCATTTGAACTGTTGCATTTCTAGAGCCTTTGAAACCCAAGTTTTTCCTTCTTCAAATTTCCTGCGGCTGTGTTTTCTTTCTCCTTTCAGTATTTTCTGCTATTGTCATCTCTTTCACTTTTGCATTTCCTTTTCGCATACAATCAGAAAAATGGCTAGTGCTTCCTCTGATCCTATAACGTTGGCTGTGGACATGCCTCTTCATGAAGAAGGAGCAGCCATGGCAGAAGACGAGAATTTCCCCATCGTGGATGAGATAATTCCATGTTAGGGAAGGCCAGGTCAGACTTCAAGAACCCACATGAGGGTAAACCTGAACCCGTCGTTTCTGAGATGGATGCGGTGGCGATTGCTGCATTTAGGGCTAAGTGGCGAATCCCGGCCCACGTTGAAATTATCCCTGCTGGTAGTGATGTAGTGCAAGTACATCGCCCAGGGTACTGCGCATTTTACGCGTACCTGTTTGTTGTTGGCTATACACTTCTTCTTCCTTCCTTGGCGGAGGATTTTTGCCGTTTTTACGGTGTGTGTCCGGCTCAACTCTCTCCGTACATATACAATCTTTTCCTTATGCTTATCAAGTACGCGGAGCTGGCCAACCGTGGTATTTCTCTACGCCATATGCTTCACCTCTTCGCCCCAAGTTTTCATAGGGGCACGATGATTCACATGTGCCACCGCAAGACCAAGGGGTTGGTGGTGAAGATGGACGATAAAACTAATCGTTGTTTTTGGGAAAATTTCTTCTACGTGAAGACATAGCACGTGGTATCGAACCCTAGCGGATTCCCCGAGGAGTGGAACTTTGCTCGAAAGTGTTTTTCTCCCAAATGACTTCGTTGTTTATTTTTGGCGATCTGATCGTTCTCCTTCTCCTTTTGTAGCCGAGAGGGATTCTCCTTCGCCAGTTGTCGACATTCGCGACTGGGTGAGTCAAATTTTTTCACACACGGTGGAGATTCGCGAGTGGTCGCAATTTAACGAAAGGTTTGGGCATAGGCCTGCGGCCGGTGAGTCACCTTACTCTGGCTTTAATAGTTTTGACCTTTGTATCGTCCTTTTTGTCCTGTTCCTTATTTATCTTTCCTCATTGGTAGGTCGGAGGGCTTCAAGGAGGGCGAGGGCTCCTTCGCCTGCTTTTCCCTAATCGGGTATTTCGGCTGGGCCCGTACTCGCTGTGGCGGTAAGTGAGCCTGCTCAGACTGCGATTATTCCTCAGACCCCGCCCTCGCACGGTCCTAGTCGCCAGACTGCTGCCCCGGTAGCGGAGGTTCCGACTTCTACAGTATTTCACTTGGTCGATGAGTCGGATCAGGGCGAAGACGAAGAGGCTCCGCTGAAAAGGCGAACGATAGAGGTGATGGAATAGCGATTGAAGAGGAGCCGGTGGGGGGCGAACCTGAGTTGAACATGGCCGAGCTAAGGGGCAGTACGACCTCGGATGTAGAGATCGTGCCTCCTTCGGACGTGGAGATCACTTCTGTGGAAGAATGGGAGCGACCATAAGCGATTGTGACCATGCCGAGGAGTGATCTGTCGACGTCAGGACATGCCAACTTTCCTTCTTCGGCTGAGGAGAGGGCGAAGAGTGTGATCGTAGATGATTACGAATCTGGCTCTGATGTCGACCCCGATAGAGCGAGGATATTCGATGAAGGGCTTACTCGGGTGGAGGTGAGAACGGATGGAACTTCTTGCTCGATCGTAATCCCTTTGGACTGCGACTTGTTGGAGGATACAGTAAGCATGGTCCCCTACTTTGCCCCTATTTGTTCAGCTGTTGAGAACAGGTTCCTTCAGGCACTCCGAGATTCTGACCTATCACTGGGCATATCTGGGATGGCTTTGAGGGTGAGTTTCTTTCGTCATTTCTGCAGTTTGCATCTTTTTCCTCTTTCTACCATTGCTATTTTTCTTCTTATTCTCTTTTTTTAGACTTTCATTCTGGAGATCGAGAGTGCCCGCTGAGAAGAGAGGCAGGAGGTTGTGTTCCAGAAGATTGTTTCGAAGTACATCCATTATCGTGACAAGTACCGTGAGATGCGTGCACGGTTTAGAGCAGGTGGTAATCTCCAGGCCCTTAGTGATGAATTATGTCAGAAGGACGAGGAGTTTGTGCGAACTATTGGTAGATGCAGTGAGCTCGAGTTGAGCAAGGGGGTCGTGGTCGAGTGCGTCGACCTTCAAGCGCAAGTGGCGACCTTGCGAACTGAGCTTGAGCAAAGCTCAATTAGAGTTGTCGGCCTGAGTGGTGAGTTGACTAAGAAGGTGGCAGAGTTGATGAGAGCCGAGGAGGCTAGGGTAGCGACTATGGCAAAGGTGGCGGCGTTAAAGAGCGCGTGTCCTTAGGTTTGAATATGCAACCGATGCGGAAACGTCCGCGCTGAGGGAGAATCGGCTTGATGAGAGAATTGGTGGGCTTGAGAAAGAAGTTTTGAGCCTAAGTGAGCAAGTCGCCACCCTTGAAGCTGAGAAGGCACAGTTGTTGTTTCGACCTTCTTCCTCTCGTGCTTCCGCTTTCCCCGACGTTCCTCGTGATTTGTACCAGATGTGGATCCATGCTGAGGCAAAGCTGGACATATATAGGAGCTTGATGGCGGCGGGGATGGTTCCTGAGGCCGACTTCGAAGATGCCCGTGTTAAGGCACGTGATGTCAGGATTGCCTGTGGTTATGACCCCGCCACGTCAGGGAATGACGATGATGAAGAGGACTTGGACGGGCTTGTATCCGATCATTGGTACGATGATGAGAGGTGGAGATGGTGCTGCAGGCCGGGCGATGAAGGTGGCGATGACACAGGCGGAGATGATGCAGTGTGATCTTGTACTTAGTTTTTTGCTCTTTTCTGATGATGCATTGTGATCTTGTACTTAGTTTTTTGCTCTTTTCTTTCTTTCTCTTATCTTTTATTTTGGAGGGGGTCTTTTGGCCCCTTGTAAGATACTTTATATTTTGGAATGGTATGACTATTGACATTTTGCTGTATGTTCTTGGCTCTTTTCGCTTTTCTTTGCAAGCTTTTTTCTTTGTAAGAGTTCCTTACTTAGTTAATTCGAGCGAGGTCGAATGTTAATTAATTTGGGCGAGGTCGAACACTTGTTGATTTGAACAAGGTCGAATGTTAATAAATTCGAACGAAGTCGAACGTTGATGAATTCGAACGAAGTCGAATGTTAAATAATTCGAACAAAGTCGAATGTTAATGAATTCGAATGAAGTCGACTTTTAAATAGTTCGAACGAGGTCGAATGTGAGTTGATTCGAGCGAGGTCGAACGTTTGACTCTTGAGTGATTCAAACGAGGTCGAATGTAAATAAATTCGAGCGAGGTCGAATTTTAGTCGATTCGAGCAAGGTCGAATGTTTGACTCTTAAGTGATTTGAACGAGGTCCAATGTAAATAAATTCGAGCGAGGTCCAATGTGAGTCGATTCGAGCGAGGTCGAATGTTTGACTCAAGTGATTTGAATGAGGTCGAATGTAATTAAATTGGAGCGAGGTTGAATGTGAGTCGATTCGAGCGAGGTCGAATGTTTGACTCAAGTAATTCGAACGAGGTCGAATGTAAATAAATTCGAGCGAGGTCGAATATGAGTCGATTCGAGCGAGGTCGAATGTTTGACTCTTAACTTAGCGTAATGTATGAACTTGGCGGAGATAAAAAAAACCATGTGTTTGCGTATTTCGCTTTGTTTATACATTCATTCGAGAAGTTTACATGTTTTTGCTCTGTTCATGCATACATTGGAGGAGTTCCAAAAGTCCCAGTCCATCTAGTCCCTATATTTGTCGACCTGGAAAAGTAGTTATTGGTCGAGCGATGGACTTCTACCTAAAACTTCGAGACGCTCCCCGAGAAAACCCAATAGGGACAAAACTTGGGTAAGGGAAAAAAGAGTACGACTCGGAGGATGTCTATCCTTAGAAATTGAAGTATTTGAGGTGGGCGATGTTTGTTTGATTGTAATTTTCCTTCCATTGTTTCCAGCTGGAATGACCCTTTGCTTACTGCCGTGATTTTGTATGGGCCGTCCTAATTGGTTCCCAGTTTGCCTTCTTATGGGTCTTTGCTCGCTTGTGTTTTGGCTTTGAGTACGTAGTCCCTGACTTTGAGTGGCCTGATTTTGGCTTTTTTGTTGTAGTATCGCTCTGCTTGTTGTTTTTGAGCTATCATTCTTATGTAGGCCATGTCTTTCCGCTCTTTTTGGCCTCGTCGAGGTCTTGCCTTATATTTTCATCGTTGCTTGGCCCACTCTCGTTTGAATACCTTAGGCTTGGTTCCCCGACTTTGACCGGTATTACTGCATCAGTCCCATAGACTAGTGAATATGGTGCTTCTCTTGTGCTTGTTTTTGGCATAGTGCGGTATGCCCATAGCACTTCCGACAGTAGTTCCGGCCACAGTCCCTTGGCATTCTCGAGCTTCTTTTTCATAATGTTCAATATTGTTTTGTTGGAGGATTCTGCCTGACCGTTGCCTGCGGGACGATATAGCGTGGAGAGTATTCTTTTGATGTGCCATTTTTCAAAGAACTCGGAGGTCTTTTTTCCAGTGAATTGGGGACCGTTGTCGCAGCTAATTTCTTTGCGGATTCCGAAGCGGCATATGATGTTTCTCAATATGAACGTGATTACTTCTTGCTCGCGTATTCGGGTGAATGCACCTGCGTCTACCCACTTGGAGAAATAGTCAGTTAAAACTAAAGAAAATCGTACATTACCTCGTCCCACTGGGAGGGGTCCGACGATATCCATTCCTCATTTGATGAAAGGCCAGGGTGAGGGGACTGAATGAAGGTGTTCGCCCGCTTGGTGAATTATGGGGGCGTATCTTTAGCATTGCTTGCACCTTTTGACGAAGTCGGCGGCTTCCTTTTTCATCGCGGGCCAATAGTAGCCTGCTCGTATGAGGCACTGACGGGAGCTCGGTTGCCAGTGTGAGCTCCGCAGTGGCCCTCGTGTACTTCTTCGAGGACGTGCCGTGTTTGATTTGGTCCTAAGCACTTCACTAGGGGACGACTAAATATTCTTTTGTACAAGTTGTTATCGACGATGCTGTACCTGGCCGCCTGCATTCGAAGCTTTTTGGCTTCTTTTTTGTCGGGTGGGAGCACTCCGTTCTGCAAGTATGAGATAATACGATTGCGCTAGGCCCAAGTTAGGTTTATAGATCGTACCTCGATTTGGTCTAGTGATGAATGGAGAAGAGTGACCATTCCCCCCTCTCCGGTTATGCTTTTGGTGGCCGCTGCCAGTATGGCGAGGCCGTCCGCTTCGATGTTCTGCGCTTGGGGTATTTGGTCGAGTTGGCATTCGTCGAACTCGGGTATTAGTTTGCAAATTTCAGCCTGATATTTCTGTAGCCGTTGCTCCTTAATTTGGAAAGTCCCTGTGACCTGATTGACTACGAGTTGTGAGTCGCATCGAAGGATGAATCGCTGTACTCTGTACCTGAGTGCTAACTTTAACCCTGCAATCAAGGCCTCATACTTGGCCTCGTTGTTAGTCATATCAGGGCATCGTATAGATTGGCGAACCATTTCGCCTGTTGGGATCTCGAGCACGAGTCCCAGTCCAGATCCTAATGTGTTAGAAGCGCCATCGGTGTACAAAACCCATTGGTCGTGTACTTTGGCGGAAGTAGTGGCGATTTCCCTTTCGACTTCGGATATTATCTTTGCACTAAAGTCGGTGACGAAGTCGGAAAGAACTTGCGGCTTTATCACTGTTCGCGGTTGATAGGTTATATCGTGCTCGCTCAGCTCTATGGCCCATTTGGCCAATCTACCCGATAATTCGGGTTTGTGCAAGATACTCCTTAAAGGAAAAGTCGTGACCACCGAGATGGGGTGGCATTGGAAATAAGGTCTAAGCTTCCATGATGCTACGACTAGGGCCAGAACCAACTTCTCAAGGTGGGGGTACCGCGTTTCAGCGTCGACCAAAGTTTTGCTAATATAATAGATCGGAGATTGCGTACCTTTATTTTCTCGTACCAGGACAGAACTTACTGCAACGTCGGACACGGCTAGGTAGACGAGGAGGCGCTCTCCGGGTTCTGCCTTAGCGAGCAACGGTGGTGAAGAAAATTAGGCCTTTAGTTCTTTTATGGCGATGATGCATTCGGAATTCCATTGGAGCCCGTTATCCTTTTTGACAACGCCAAAAAATTTGTGGCATCTGTCGGAGGACCGCGAGATGAATTTCGACAGGGCGGCTATCCCGTCGGTCAGCTTTTGCACTTGCTTCTTGCTGGTTTGATTTTCTGGGATTCCTTCTATGGCCTTGATTTGGTCGGGATTGACTTCGATGCCTCGTTGTGATACCAAGAAGCCGAGAAATTTTCCAGATATATCGCCGAAAGCACATTTTTCGGGGTTTAATTTCATGCCGTACCTTGTGAGTATGTCGAAGGCTTCCCTCAGGTGGTCGATATGGTCCTCCTTTTTCTTTGACTTGACCAACATGTCGTCTATATATACTTCCATGGTCTTGCCGAGTTGATCTTTGAACATTTTGGTCACCAGCCTCTGGTACGTTGCCCCCACATTTTTTAACCCGAATGGCATCACTCTGTAGCAGTTCGTTCCCTGATGGGTGATGAAGGTGGTTGTTTCCTGGTCCTCCTCTTCCATGAGGATTAAGTTGTAGCCCGAGTAGGCGTCCAAGAAGCTCACCAGTTCGTGCCCGGCTAAGGCGTCGATGAGTTGATCGATGTGGGGTAGCGGGAACGAGTCTTTTGGGCAGGCTTTGTTTAGATCTCTGAAGTCCACGCACATTCTCCACTTACCATTCTTCTTTTTCACCATGACAACATTGGTGACCCGCTGAGGGTACTTGGATTCTCTGATAGAACCGTTCACTAACAATTTCTCGAACTCTTCACGAACCGCGTCGCTTATTGCGGAGTTGAACTTTCGTCTGATTTGCCTTACTGAGGGGTAAAATGGGTCGTCGTTCAACTTGTGAGTTGCTATCTCCTTTGGGATACCTGGCATGTCTGCATGGGGAAAAGCAAATAGGTTTACGTTATTTTTTAACAATTGATGAAATTTAGTTGGATCTTGGAGTTTATGGCTGATGAAAGCTTTCTTTCTATGGTCGTCGTCATCTAGTTGGACGGGATCGAGGTCCTCTACGGTTAACCCCGTGGCTTCTATGATTTCAGGGTCGCTGATGACGTCTTTCTTTTCCTCGCCATCCGATCCCGACTTCGTTAATTGCTATGCTTCCTCGGCTTTTCCTTTCAACTGTTGGGTGTATGTGTAGTCTTGGGTGATGCGGTAGCATTCTCGGGCCGTGCGTTGCTCTCCCCGTAAGCAGAATACTCCTTAGGGGGTGGTAAATTTAATGACTTGGTACAAACTGGAGGGGACGGCTTTCATGGCGTGTATCCATGGTCGGCCTATGATGGCGTTGTACGCCGTGTCCTGATCCATGATGTGGAACGTGGTCTCCAAGGTGATGCCGCCGGCCAAGGCGGGCAGCGTGATTTCTCCAGATGTCCGCTCAACTGTATTGTTAAAACCTATTAGCGTGATGCAGCGTGGCAGTATACTGTCCTCGAGCTTCATTTGGGTGAGAACCCGAGGATGGATGATGCACGCGCCGCTTCTATCATAGACCATGATACGTCTTACATCAGTATCAAAAATGCGTAAAGTAATGACAAGGGCGTCATAGTGAGGAAAGACCAAATTGTGGGTATCCGACTTATCGAAGATGATACTTTCTTCGAGTTCGTCATACCATTCGTGGGTGACTGACCGTTTGAGCTTGTTAGTGGTGGTGAACTTCACGCTGTTGATTGACGCGTCATCGCCTTCTCCGATGATCATTTGAATGGTCCGAACGGGGGGAAGGTGGTTTGGGCGGCCCCTGATGTTGTTCTCGCCCTCGGGCGAAGTTGGCCCTCCCTCGATCGCTTATTAACTCTTTTAGGTGACCTTGGTGAAGCATGTTCACGACCTCCCGTCTAAGGGCGATGCAGTCCTCGGTCTTGTGACCCCGTTCCTGGTGGAATTCGTAGAGGGCGTTTGACTTTCTGGTGCTTGGGTCGAACTTCATCTTTTGTGGCCATTTTACCTCAGGGATGAGCTTTTCCAATGCGTAGACTATTTCTGAGGGGTAAACACAAAAATTGTGAGCTGATAATAGGGGGCATACCTATTTCATTTTGGTGGGTTCCCGTTCGCAGCCTGGATGGACCTTCATCATGACGTGGAGGTGGCATGAGAGTGCCTCTTTCTCGATTAGGTCGTGACCCTGGTAGATTTCTTCTGCTGTCATTTCTTCGGTCTTTCCTAGACTCCATTTGGTCCGAGGTCAAGCGTTGAGTAGGCCCGTTGAGATCATCCTCGTCGGCTCTTACCTCGGCACAATAGGCGTTGTATATCTCATCCCAAGTGGTTGGAGGATATTTCATGAGTCGGCTTAGAAACTTTTTGGTCGCCCATGACCCACTTCTACTCAGCCCATTCTGGAAAGCGGCCACCGCCATTCCTTCAGATACATTCGGAAGGGTCATTCTTACACGGTTGAACCGGGCGAGGAAGTCCTTGAGTCCTTCGCCAGGTGATTGCTTGATGGCGAATATGTCGTTCACCCTTGCCTCCGCTTTCTTGGCCCCGGCATGGGCGGTGATGAACTTGTCGGCCATTTATTCGAACGTTTCTATGGAGCGCGCAGGTAACTGCGAGTATCAAGTCAGGGACCCACCGGTTAGGGTCTCTCCAAACTTCTCCAGTAATATGGATGATACTTGTTCTTTTGCAAGGTCGTTGCCTTTCACTGTAGTGACATAGTGGGTCACATGATCCTCCGGGTCTGTCGTGCCGTCATATATTTTCAAATATGGCAGCATTTTGAAAGTTTTTGGTATAGCATGTGGTGCGGCCTCGTCGCTATTTGGTTGTTCCACAAACCGGCCGGTGTCCCGCTTTGGTAGGAGTTTTGGGCGATATCTTATCTACCCTTTCTTGATGCTCTCTCATTTGATCGCGGAGTGCTTTGTTCTCGTTCTCCATCTCCTCCATTTTTCTAAGGATGGCAGCCAGGGCATCGTTACCTACATCATTAATAGGGTGAGTGATACCTGTCGAGGGAGGTTGGGTGTGTTGCTCATTGGTTGTTGTGGCGATGTCGACTCACACGCTCTCTCTTCTCACCCTCTGAGCGGGTTTGTCGAGTATACTGTTCAGTGTATTTGTTAGCCATGGTTCTAGTAGCTTATTTATCGCTGGTGGTGCTTCTTCCGTGGTGGACGTAGAGGCTCCCTTTCCATGATAAGCGGTGACGCTGCCATGAAGAGGGGGTGAATCACTTCGCTTAGGTGACGCGATTGGCGTCACGTTCTCCTCATCCTCTCCGTGAGTTCTGTTGATGGTGTTTAGGAGATTGGCAGTAAGATCGGCTATCGCCTTTGTCTTTTTCTCTCCATTGCTTGCCATGCTAAATCTGTGCAAACAACGAGATACGAGACTGTGCAAAGTGTCGTGAATTTTTTTTAAGATCTAGAAAAAACTAAAACTTTTAACTAGAAAATTCCCACAGACGGCGCCAAATTGTTCGACCAAAAAGTGTTAAGCCTTTTTGTTAAACAAATTAAGTAAATGATAATAGGTAAATTCTAGCTAAATATAATAAATTCTAGATCCATGATTGATAGGTAGTAATAATCTAGAAATCACATTTAAAGCTATTAAGAGCCAAAAGGATGTTTAATGATGTTGTTGTGAATGAATGAGGGGATAAGGACAAACAATAAATATGATAAATGGCAATAACTGTAAATAAAGTAGTTCACCCAAATGTATAACGAGGTGGATGATTCTCCCTCCGACAATGATGTAAGATAACCAAATGTGGGAATATCAAATACTTTATCGCATCTGATGTGGGAAAGCTTGGGACAAAACAACAAATCGAATCTTGTATAAAGATAATGTTTGTAGTTACTTCAGAGTCAACTTTTCAAGAGAGAGCTTATCAAGATAGAAAATTAGATTCCCCTTCTTTCTCTCTCTATTCCTACTTATATGGGACATTCCTTGTACAAATACAGAGAATATTCCTTTAAAATATCTTATTGCTAAACTAGCCGTTTTGGCCGATCTGAGTGCTCGACCTCGACATTCGCTGCTCGGATCACCAATGTTGCTTCTTAAGCACGACCTAGGCCTATACTAATTCTTGATTTCCTTATTTCAGGCGTGGTACTTTTGATTAGATTTTGACCCATACAGTGTCAGCATTTGAGGTGTAGAAATATAGTTCTTCATCAATCTGTTACGTACGAAGAATTCTCAGCATTAATTGCCAAGAAGTGTCATAGGTAATCCCATTAATCATCCACCAAAGTATTGATGAATGAAAAGAAAATATAACTATTTGTAATCCTAAGTGGATCAACTCTATTACACCCACGATCCCTTTTAAAGGAGAACCAGAAGAACAACAATGAACTCAAAGCTAATGAAGGAGATCCGCAAGTTAATTCCTAAATTTTATCTCACATTATGAGATAAGTATTTCTTTCATCATGACATAAGTATGCATTTATTATTGTATCGAAATGATAATTATAAGAAATCACCTCATTAAAGGATATATTGTGAATGTTTATTTAGCCACAGTTTAATGAACTAGATTAGAAAGAATTAACCATTCTTGCTCTTACTCTTCCCAACAAGTTGTCTTAACTCCTCTACAGTTGCATCCATATCTTCAACACTTTTTGTTCTCAAATTCATTCCCAAATTTCTCACCTTACTCCTCATATTTTCTGAGGATTCTCCAATTGTTACATCTTTTATAACACTTGCTATTTCTTTGCTATGAAGCGATCCATTATCATCCCTCACAACCTCTAAAGCAACTCCAATTTCCACTAGCAATTTAGCATTCATTGGTTGGTCAAGTTGCATGGGAATAGCTATTATTGGAACACCAAATTCTATACTTTCAGATATAGAATTCCATCCACAATGACTCACAAATCCGCCAATACTTGAATGAGTTAGGATTTTAGCTTGTGGAGCCCATTCCACAATTATCCCTCTATTTCCAACTCTTTCAAGAAATCCTTGTGGCAAAGTCTCTTCAAGATTTTGTTTTTCACCTTTTGGAAACCTAACAACCCATATGAAATTCACTTGGCTAAGCTCTAAACCTAAAGCTATTTCCTCCCTTTCTTCTTTTGTCAAGAAATACTCACTCCCAAAAGAGACAAACACAGTTGATAACTCTTTTTTACTATCTAGCCATTGCATGATGTTCATGTTTTCATCTCCACTAGCCACAGGATCTTGAACTAGCGTACCTATAGGCAAAATTCTAGTCTCAATAATTTCAGCCAAATAATCCATATATTTTCCTTCCAATTCTCTACTAGTACTTATTAGCATGATCCCATCTTGAGGCGGCATCTCCTCTTCAGGTTGATCATCTTTGTTTTCATTCTCTTTGTCATTTTTCTGGACCAATTTACGCGCTCTTTCTAGCTCATAATCGCGTAAATGAAGAGCTGGAAAAGGGTATCCGACGTCAAGATTCTTGTACAAGTGCACAAAATAGGAACACATGGCCGCGCCAGAGGTGAAAAATTGAGCTGATGGTATGCTGAGTGAAGAAGCCACCCCAAAAGTCCATAGTTGCATAACATCATAGATTATTATATCGGGTTTTCGTGTTTTTAGGATGGTGAAAAGGTTAGGTTTGGCCAACTTGAGAGCTTTGTGAAGGGTGGAATTGAGATGGAGGGGGAGTCCATTGGTTGTGTGATAGTGAGGAGGAAGTTGAGGAAATTCTGGTAATATGAGTTCCACAAGCTGAATTGTGGAAGAATAGCTTTGTGGGATTCTTTTTTGAATGAAACTTAGATTAATAGGTGTAGAACAAAGTTCAATCAAGAAGCCTCTATCTAAAAGTTTTTTGGCTAGCTCAAGAAATGGAGAGATGTGTCCATAGGCCAACCAAGGAAACAAAAAAGCCTTCAACTTGGCATTTTCTGTATCCATGGTAAGAGTGTGTGTGTGTGTGTGTGTGAGATTTTGTGTGGTTTGTTAGGAGGGAAAGAGTTGATAAAGACAACGAAGAAGAGAATAGTAGGCTGAGTTTTCTATGCTTTTTTTGTCACTTTTCTAGAAGATTTTCACGTCTGTACATATATAGAAAAAGAAGACAGATATGTTTGTAAAAAGATGCTGATTTCATTGCTTAGCCAACCATCTGAATAGGACATGCAGAAAATGATCCGACCATGCAATTTTGTTCTTGTTTTTAAAATTTTGAGATTAGCCGGCAGTTTGTTTTGCGTCATAGGTCACATACTTCGTGTGATTAATTCTGGAAATCAAATTCTTGTTACTTACACGTACGTAGTTAATGAGCGGAGCGATAGAGATTGATGTAGAAATTCTTTTTGGTATTGGGTGGTGGCGAGACTCGAACCCAAGACCTCTGACTACTCTGATACAATATTGAAGTGTGTAACCATCTCATTTAAAAACTTAAATTGTTAGAGAGAGCACACTTTTATTTACTTGATTATGTCTTCAACATCCATCATACATGAAGAACAACATTTAAGAGTATTTATGTATGTACTAATTTTATATGATAACATTTGCGAGTTTATATTAATGTAAATAAATATTTATGAATTAGTTAAATAAAACAACGACTTATATTTGGACAAGTGAGGCTTCCTTGAATTTCTCGAAAATAATTAATGTTTATATTGAGGAGACTTTTACTTTCATATCCTTGAAATAGACCTTCCAATAAATGCTAATTTGCAAATCCTTAATGAATCCAACTAATCGGCATGTTTTCTTTGTGAACAGTAAGCAAAACGCATTATATAATTAATCTCTAAATAAGTTGAGTCGAAGACAGTAAAGTCGAGCAAGGTGAATTATCCATACAGATTAAAACAAGTGTAACACATTAAAATACAAATAAAATTTCGATGCGATATTTTCACTATTTCCCACCCATATCTTCTTCTCTTCAACAATAATATTATCCATGAAAAAGGTTTGTCAAATTTTCATAACACGGGGATTCTCCTTCTCTTCTTTTTCTGCCCCTATGTTTAGAGAGTGAAGTTTAAGATAAAAAGTAGAAGCAAAGGAAATTTGACTTACTGTATTTTACGACTGATTTAATCTTATACACTAACATGGTTGAACAGTCTAGGTTGGAAGTTGTTGCGAGTATATGCCTATTTCAAAAGGCATATATAGTTGTAACTGTTGTACCTCATGTTGGTCGTGGATGTTATGTCAGGAATAGGCAAACTCGAAAATAAAGAAGATAAAGAATACCAAATTTTAATGTGGAAAACCCTTTAAATCGAAGGTAAAAACCACGCGATTACAAAGATACAAAAGGCTCCACTATAACAATAAGAGGGTTACAAAAGTTCTCCAAATTGGCTACACAACAAGTGTCAAACACGGAGCAACAATAGCAACAAGAGCAACAACTAATCAATTGAAGAAAGAGGAGAATCCACAAAAATAAAGCTGCTATTTGAGGCTCGAAATCAGATTCTACGGGCTTCAAAATTCGATCTTCACCGTTCAAATCAAATACCAAGATGTTACGAACACTTAGCCAAAATATCACCTCGATCCAACAGTTAACAAATCAGAAAACGTGATTTGGCTGGTCGGAATAAAAATCTGCAGCAAAACAAGTACTTTTCTTCTCTCTTCTCTCTTGATGAAAGCTCTCTCAAAAACCACTCTTATGTGCTTAAGTCTTTCAAAGACTTGTACCAATGAGCATGGAATAATTCTCCAAGATTGTCCTATTTGTAGATCATGAGTGGTGCTTTCTCTTAAAGCCAAAACCCACTCAAAATAGGAATAAACACCGAATCCAATTTCGAATAGGAATGGAAACCAAAAGAGAATAGGATTAGGCCATTGGGCCTTTGGCTGGACAACATGGGCATGTAACCAACAAACCCCCCCTCCAGCCAAGGGGCCAAATGTGTCTTCAAGTAGAGGAACTATTGACAGTCTTCATGCCTGCCAATTTTCTGCAAAATTCATGTTTATCTACAACCACCGCCTTTGTCAGCATATTCGAAGGATTTTCATCAGTGTGTATCTTCTCAACCTCAAATAATTTCTCTTCCACGGCGATTCTTATCCAATGATACTTTCTATTTATATGTTTGGTCTTAGAATGAAAAGTGGAGTGCTTGGTGAGACAGATAGCACTCTGATTATGACAAAATAAGATGTACCTTGGCTGCTCAAAGCTAAGATCACAAAATAAGATGTACCGGTGTGCTCGCATGTTGAGACAAACTTTGTGGCGGAGATTTGGAGATGCGATATGTTGAAGGCTATGTGAAGAAGGTGGATCGAGTTTATTTTTTCAGAAAATTCAGGCCAAGGGGGAGAATTGTTAGGTGTTTGTCCAGATTTTCTTACTATAATTGATTTTCCTATTTCATGAAGGAAAGGACAACGTATTTACCATAATTGGGTTTTTATTTTCCTAGAAGGAAAATATAATTCTTCCATGTTTAGCTAGTCCCTTTTCTTGTAGGAAAAAGTTTGGAGTTCTATATATTGAGGATCCGCCCTTCTCATTCAGTAGCATCCACAATGTAGCCATATAGGGTTTGAGAGTCGTGTTTAGGGGGAGAAATTTACGGGACAAGTGTTAGTGTGTCACTTGTGTTTGCCTCTTCGTGAGGTTGTTCTCTCATATTTTGTACTCTCTTTTATTTAGTGGATTGCTCATCTCCGTCGTGGATGTAGGTCAGTTGACCGAACCACGGTATATGTTTGTGTCTCTTTTAGTATATTTCTCTTTTGTTATCTGCTTTATCGTCATTCAAGGTTTGCTTTGCTAGTTTCCGCATGACACCTGCTTTTTTGGGGCAAAATACATAAGTCTGGAGGGGTAACCCTCAACTTAGGCCGATGAAGCCATACTCTGAATCATCTTAAAATATCATCTCTCTCATCTGAGGGGTAAACATACCTAAAAGCTCATATATATATATATATACACACACACACACACACACATACATACATATATATATATATAACTGTGCAGGCAGATGGGGCCGCCATGAACATATACTGATAGACAAAATATATAGGACTCGTCTACAAGCCTCTATAGATGACTGCATCATGGTCGGGACAGGGCCTCGACCTACCCATCAACTTGTATAAGAAAATGAACTCCAAGGTCTAGACTTGGTAACTCCAAGGAAGTGGAGCTTACCAACCGAGCTGATGTTTGACTTTGTCTACTGGGAAGGTCTATCCAGCTGTCTATCAAGACCTGCAGGCATGAAATGCAGAGTCCCCGGCAAAAGGAACGTCAGTACGAAATAATGTACCGAGTATGTAAGGCAACAGAATAACTAAAAGCTGAAACTAAAGAGATAATATAATAATTGAAAGTAACAGAGAGTCAAAGATGATCTGAAGATATACTTACCTGCTGACACTGACTGAACTCTCTCAATATAGTAAGTAAAATAGATGTCCGGCCATATAAGGCTCGGTACGTATAACTGCTCTGCCGTAGTAAGCTTGCTCATAGGCGCTCGACCATACTAGGCTCTGTATCTCGGCCATTATAGGCTCGCTCATAGGCGCTCGACCACAGTAGGCTCGATATATAACTTACCATCTGATCATAGGTTTTCCAATAGGGGCCTGCCCATCGATTATAGCTCGATAGTGGCGAAAATACTGTAGTACTGCCCAATAGGGGCTGCCCACCGATTATAGCTTGATGGTGGTGAAAATGTTGTAATACTGTATATATTGTTACACTCCATATTTTCGTACGTGAAAGTACACCATAAGTAAATTGATGAAAGCTCGCAAATGAGATGTTACATTTTGCATTTTGGTACGTTAAAGTTTTGTCGAAAGTTAATCGGCGTAAGTTCGTGAATGAGATTATTTTGGGATTATAAGTATTATGCTATTTCAAACAAGTGATGAGTAAATTCTTGAAGGTGAGAGGGTAAGCAAATCGAGAAAAATGAATTTTGTCGAAGTTCGACATTTTGGGATAGAATACGATCCGAGCTAAAATACCCGGTATTTATGGACTAGTGCCATACAAGGTACCACATGACCATGATAGCAAGTTGTATAAAGTGTGTTAAAAGTGAGTAGCATTTTAAGTAATTTGAAAGAATTCTTAATTATGTGGATAATTGGATAATTATCGATCAGTGGGACATTAATAAGATAGTCAAAAAAATTAGTATATAATTATGATTATGGGATAAGGCCTAAAAGGCCCAAAACGTGGCAGCCACTATTCAATTAGTGACTCTTGAATTGAATTACTAGGGGAGAAATTCAAAAATAGCCAGATTTACAAGTGGTCGTTAAAAAATAGCCCAGTTTCAAAAGTAATCGAAATTTAGCCATTTTTCATGTAAAGATAAATCTGAGCGAAAACACTGTTCAAAACCCAAAAAATACGCCAGTATATTATGTTGGAGTTCCAGCATAAGTATACTTGAACTCCAGCATATTATACTGGAGTTCCAGGATAAGTATGCTGGAACTCCAGCATAATATGATGGAGTTCCAGCATAAGTATACTAGAACTCCAGCATAATATACTGGAGTTTTAGCAAAGTATACCGGTCCAGTATAATATGCTGGAAGTTCATACACAAGTGCTCGAATCTCTAGTATATTATGCTGGAACTTTCCGTGTGATGGAGTTCCAGCATAATATGCTGGAAGTTCATACACAGGTGCACCGAACTCCAGTATATTATGCTGGACCGATCTCTGTTGCAGCAAAATAGTTGCTATTTTTCATTGACTTGGTAAACGCTGGCTATTTTTGAATGACCAGTCCGAAAATTGGCTAGACCGTGCTATTTTTATAATTACTAGGTGGCACCTTTAGAGGGCCTCTAAGCCATAAAAGGCTTCTTAAATTCAACAAAAGACATGTAAGACTTTGATAAAAAATTCACAAAATAAGAGATGCTCACCTCCTCCCATCTCCGGGTAATGATCCCCATAGCAATATACATTGCGTTAGCAAAACAAAATGTTAGTAACGTGAGTTACTTCACAAGAGAGAGGTGCTTAATCTAATCTACAAATTGACGGATCTCCAGCCAAGAAATTCATACGAAGTTATACTACGTAATAGCAACGGGATTTGCAATTTTAAGGGAGCTCGATATAATCTTTCTCAAGAACATCATATAGATTTTTCCCTACTTCGATCCGCCGTCACGTGCTTTACCGCAATTGATGTGTATTAAAGGGATTGTCAAGAGAATCGGCAGGTATGTTAAGGCTATCCCTTCTTTCTTTTGGCATGATCTATACGACACAAACAAAACGAGCAAATGTACAATTTCTATAAATGACTCTATTCATAGAAAGAATAGAGATGCTTATGTTCTTGATTCCCCATGTGTCATATTATTCTATCATCTGTTCATGGATCTCAGAAAATACGTAAGTTGATAAAGTTTATTTCATGATACTAATCATAGGCATAATGGTCTTATGATATTTCGAGAGATTTTATTGTTGTACTTCTCATGCATTGTATTTACATTGACCATTAACTAGATGGCGTTATATACGCGCGTGTGTATATATATATATATATATATATATATATATATATATATATATATATATATATATATGGGATATGGGAGAAGGTTACGGCGTTATATACGCAGCAGCACCTCATCAGCTGGTATACGTTGAAGATTTGCCCACTGTTGCCGAGATGATATGATGGGATGCCCTAGAGGCTTGATGATGTTATGAACGCATATACCCATGCATGGTATGACATTTATACACATGTGCATGACATTATAATATTAAATGATTCACAGAGCTATTCAGATATACATGTTGAGTCTTTTACTCCATGTTTCTCTCATGTCTATTGTTTACTGATTTTCATTCCTTACATACTCGGTACATTATTTGTACCGACGTTCCTTTTGCCTGGAGACATTGCGTTTCATGCCCGCAGGTCCCGATAGATAGGTTAAGAGTCCTCTAAGTAGGCTATCAGCTCAGCGGAAGATGCTGGTGCACTCCATTTGCTCCGGAGTTGCTTATTTGATTAGTATGATTTAGACATGTATTGATAGGTATGTCGGGGCCCTGTCCCGGCCTTATGACGTTTATGTGCTCTTAAAGGCTTGTATACGTATGTCATGTATATTAAATATTGTATGGCCTTGTCGGCCTATGTTCAGTGTACGAGTGATTATTTTGGCCTTATAGGCTTGTACGTCATATGTATAAGTCAGTATATCAGGTTGGGTCGTTTTATGTCGAGTGATCTCTCATGATTTATTCTTGTTACCTCATACGGCCCTTCTGGCCCATTTACCCATATTTATGTAATAAGAAAGATACGTTATGTTGGTACTCAGTTGAGTAAGGGCACCGGGTGCCTGTCGCGGCCCATCGGGTTGGGTCGTGACAAAAGTGGTATCAGAGCAGTGATATCATGATCTAGTAGAGTCTTGTTTGTGGGTGTGTCATGCACCACACTTATAAGCAGGAGGCTACAGGGCATTTAGTCTCTCACTCTTTCTTCTTACTCTAGATCATGTGGTAGAGCTCAGTTGTAAGAACTCAATTTCCTAAACTCTATCTTATTCATAATACGACGATGCCTACATCCAGAAAGACGGTTGGTAAAAGATTGCATGTGGCTATGGAAGAGTTGAGTTAGAGGAACTTTATTCTGCATGATGCTTATGATGAGTAAATGTGAGGTCTTCAGCAGATACATGAGTGTACTAAAAGGTGTAAGCTTCTTGATAAGAAGCCCTAAGACATGAATATCTATCCACCCATGTGGTAAAAAGCAACAAGAGAATCAGAAGGTACAAGTTTCAAAAGTACAAGAAGCAAGGTGAAAAAGGGTACGAGGTACCCAATTAGTAAGGATGAACATTATCTACAATTTGGGAAGAGAGATATAAGCATTTTGAGTTATCTTCAACAGCAACAGATGTATGTACAATCGGCCACACCCATCTCAGGCATACCCTATGGGAGCTAACGGATATGGCTTAAGAGAAGGACAGGATATCAGGATCCGGGTGGGGTTTGAGTAACCCAAAATGACGGATGGATTGTTTGAGTTAGTTGACATTTCCAAAGGATATTACAAAGGTGCTAAATAGACCTCCTTGTGAGACACCCAGATGGTGCACTCTAGAATATTACAATTAGACGTGAATACTAGCATGATCAAAAAATTCAGAAGATAAGCACTGAAAGCTTGGAAGGATAAATATTACCTTAGTGTGGCTCCCGTCCCAAGTAGAGCGAGAACGTTGAGCAAACCGAAGAGCCAATGAATGAAGCAAGGGGAGCAAAAAGCAAAAGAATATCTTGTTGAAGTTTTCAAAAGAAAGGGATAGGCAGAAATATTAGCAGGGAAATAAGAAAAGAGATAAGGAAGCATTATGAGTAAGATGTGATACATGGATGACAAACGGTATATCAAAAGATGACAGTATTACAGAATCTATAGTCAAGAAGGAAGAGACGAGAGGTGACAAGCCTTGAGACAACAAAAGAATATAGGCCATAAAGTCATATCCTCATTTCGAGAAATAAGTTCGCAACTGTAACGCGATTACCAAAAGGAAAAGTTAGACCCCAGAGTAATAGAAACCAGTATGGACAAGATAAGCTAAACATGAATTAGGGACTGAGTGATTTGATAATAGTCGGCATCATGAGAATTTCAGATTTCGTTCCGGCAATAATAGAATGGACAATAGAAGAAGATTTATGAGAAATTCAGAGAATGGTCATTCAGGCAGACGCTTCCCTAAAGCAAGCAATGTGAGCAAAGTTAAGCTTAATGAAGTGTATGTGCCAGTTACACTAGGTGTCACCATCGTGAGTAAGGAATTTTGTTATCCTTGGTATAGAGAGGATTACCACAAGGCGAGTAAGGGTCATCGATGATGTGAAAAGACGCCAAAGATGAAGAGGTAAAACATCTATAGGTAGATCATCGTAGTGCTAAATCTTAGTACTCCCTAAAGGGGGGAATATGGAATGATGTGGCATTAAGTCAGAATTAAGTGGTTCTAGTAATTATGGAATGGTAAAGGAAGAATGCGATAAAAAAATGAAAAAGGGATGAGATTGCACTTATTCAAAGCCTACAGATATGCTACGATTCCAGAACATTATGCAATACGACGTCAAGGAAAGGAAGTAAGGGTCCCAACCCGAGATGTTATTGATAGATAAGGAGCCAATGCGAGAGGTAAGTTAAGACAAAGGAAATAACCCAAGAAAGATTACGCGAAATATTGATATGAGAATGGGCCAACGAGTAGTTAGTAATTGATTCGGCAAGAGCCTAGTTATGGCTAAACAGGAGGTTAAAGACGAGTCAGCAGATCGTGCAAGATAAACATAGTAAAACCCAATATAGTGAATTCGGCCTCGCATTAATGTCATTGTAATACTTGAGAAATATTCAGATAGGAGTTGGGTAGTTAAAGGTACCGTATGAGTATTATGGGAATAAAAAAGAGTGCCACTGGAAAGACAGTCAAAATATCAGTTTAGAAGCAACCCTACAAGCACAAGGGCGTGGAGGTAAGTAACTACGGATAATTATAGGCGAGGAAGAACATCAAAATTTTTATTGGGTATATGATGTAATAAGCTTGCAGTTTTACAAGAGTTAGAGGGTCTTCCCTAAGTACAACAATGAAAGATTAGCTGAGGAAATAAGAAAAAAGGCTTCAACCTAAGCACAGTGGCCTAAAGAGGAAATGGTCTTGTAACAACAGTCTCACAAGAATATTGTATACACCCCATAAGAAAGTGGCACCTATCGTAGCCAATATGTGTGGGCACTACGATAAACCAAGTATTCATGCAACATGTGGCATAACGACCAGGAAAAGCAATTGGTTGAATTTAAAGAAAGTTGAGAAGGAATGAAAGGAATTATTCGATCAATGATCCAGAGATAATTACATTATCAATGCACCTAAGATTTCAGGGTATTATGCAGCAATATGTTAACAATCATACAGCCGTAGAAGACTCTGGTATAAGTTAAAAGAAACCAATGAGTCCAGGTTATAGACAAAAGATTGAATTATTAGATGATGGTATCACGGATATTCCATAGTGTCCATGAAAGGCTAAAGTAATAACTAATGCCATGAGCCGTAGATCGGAAGATAGCTTAAGCCTACATACAGGTTGATCAGAGGGAAGAGGAAACTAAAGAGTTACACCAACTAAGTAAATCATGAGTCTGATTATTGGACCTAGAAAATTATAGACCTCGTGATTGAGAATATTTCAGGATCACTCTTAAATATCATATGTACAAGAGAGATAGTACAGTAGCTATATTCTATAAGGGCGTCAGAAGAACACCAGCCTCATAAGAAGTCAGTATGAAGTTCTCACCGGATTATGTAGACACCAAAGGTGCAGGTATTATAATAAAGCTTCAAGTTATGGATGTGAATTATACCTATGTGGAAGGAAGGTCATGAAGAGATACAAGATGTGATGCAAGATATTAAGGTAAGTAAGGTAAAGGTGAACAACGTACACGATACTCAAATGCAGAAGGTTGTGAATAGTCCATACTTTGGATAGAAGGCTAGAAGCGCGGGGATTCAGTATCCAAGAATGATAGCGGCATCGTCAAAGGCATGTCTTCCAGCCTATGATATATAGGTATCGAGGAGTCTAATTAAGAGAGTAAAGAAGAGTTAAAGACGATGTGATGTCTCGCTTGATGTTCCAGAATAACATTAGAAAACTTTGATGCAAGCAAGTTGAAGGAAGGTTGTGAGTAGTATAAATAGATATATGTAGGATGCAAGCTAAAGTATGGTAAAGCGACAAGGTTTTAGGAAGATAGGAATAAGGACAAAAAGGGCGAGTGAGAAGGTGATGAGAAACGGATAAGTTCTTCGGATTAAGCCCGTGAAAACAAGAGAGCTGATAATTTCTCTAAGTTATAGAAAGCTCAGTATAGCCTGAATGAACTCAAAGGAGTGACTCATCATAAGTAGCATTTAGAAGAGATGGAATGCTGCCCTGATAGTAGAATAAGGGTGTAATTGTGGTAGATAAAGAATGACGTTTGGGCCTTCCATTGAGTAATGATTTGAAGAAAGGGATTCATGAATTGTACATGATTAAAATACCCACGTAAGGTGAATCACAATGGGATGCTATGGAATACGGTTATGGAAGTATAGTATCGCCCCCAGGTGGGTCAGGAAAATCACTTCAAATGTTCCTCGATACAACGTGAGCCCTAGTGATTACGTAAGAAGTTCCAAGTTATCAGTGGTAAATTGTAGATCAATATTGAGGTGAATCAACAATGGATGGACAAAAGTCACAAAGTATGAGATGAGATTAGGCCGTCATTTTTAAGATGAACAGTAATGAGGGATCATTAAAGGACTTGGATTTATACATATGGGATAAGCAACGAAAGTAACCTGGAGTTTGGTAGTAGACCTCAATAAATATAAATCAAAGTAAGAGTTATGGTATAATATGACCTACCTAGGTGCAGTAAGGTCATACGGATGGATAAACGAAATAAGGTATAGCAATATTCACGAGTTCAACAAAGTACCGAATGAAGAACTTCGGTATACCCATAGATGCCCAGAGGGACATCTTATCAAGCTCTGTATATGTTTACAAAGTAAATCCTAGAGATTGGGTAAAAGCTGGAGGAAAAAGGAAAGAAGAGTTGCATAGGCGTACTTACAAGGAAAAAGTCGTACAAAGCTGCATGATAGAAGGTAGCAAGAGTTACGAGATTGGAAGAATCCCGACCACAGGCCGTGGTGTAAGAAAGAGACCTATAGGGAGGAATACCCTGGACTTAGGATTTACTCACAGAACAACTGCCTAAGGTGGCAAGGAGAGTACTAAAGTATTCACAAGGACAATAGGCTATGATAATAATAAGTGCATCAGTCAACATTCGAGGACGAATGTTCCAAAAGGGGGAATGATGTTACAACCCATGTTTTCGTACGTGATAGTACTCCATAAGTAAATTGATGAAAGCTCGGAAATGAGATGTTATATTCAGCATTTTCGTACGTTAAAATTTCGTCGTAAGTTAATCGACGTAAGTTCAGGAATAAGATTATTTTAGGATTATAAGTATTATGCTATTTCAAACAATTGATGAGTAAATTCGTGAAGGTGAGAGGGTAAGTAAATCGAAAAAAATGAATTTCGTCGAAGTTTGACATTTTGGGATAGAATACGGCCCGAGCTAAAATATCAGGTATTTATGGACTAGTTGCATACAATGTACTACATGACCATGATAGCAAGGTGTATAAAGTGTGTTAAAAGTAAGTAGCATTTTAAGTAATTTGAGAGAATTCTTAACTATGTGAATAATTGGGTAATTATCGGTCAGTGGGAGATTAATAAGATAATCAAGAAGATTAGTAATTAATTATGATTATGGGATAAGGCCTAAAAGGCCAAAAACGTTGCAGCCACTATTCAATTAGTAACTCTTGAATTGAATTGCTAGGTGGGACCTTTAGAGGGCCTCTTAGCTAAGCCATAAAAGGCTTCTTAAATTCAACAAAAGACATGTAAGACTTTGATCAAAAATTCACAAAATAAGAGATGCTCAGCTCCTCCCATGTCCAAGTAATGATCTCCATAGCAATATACATTGCTTTAGCAAAACAAAATGTTAGTAATGTGAGTTACTTCACAAAAGAGAGGTGCTTAATCTAATCTACAAAGTGACGGATCTCTGGCCAAGAAATTTATACGAAGTTATACTACGTAATAGTAACGGGATTTGCAATTCTAAGGGAGACCGATATAATCTTTCTCAAGAACATCATACAGATTTTTCCCTACTTCGATCCGCCGTTACATGCTTTATCGCAATTGAGGTGCATTAGAGGGATTGTCAAGAGAATCGGCAGGTATGTTAAGGCTATCCCTTCTTTCTTTTGGCATGATCTATACGACACAAACGAAACGAGCAAATGTACAATTTCCATAAATGACTCTATTAATAAAAATACTAGAGATGCTTATGTTCTTGATTCCCCATGTGTCATATTATTCTATCATCTGTTCATGGGTCTCAGAAAATACATAAGTTGATAAAGTTTATTTCATGATACTAATCAAAAGCATAATAGTCCTGGACATTCCGAGAGATTTTATTGATGTACTTTTCATGCATTGCATTCATTTACATGACTCATGACTAGATGGATTTATATACGTGTATATATATGTATTTATATGTGATATGGAAAAAGGTTACGGCGTTATATACGCACCACCACCTGATCAGCTGGTATACGTTGATGATTTGCCCACAGTGGCCAAGATGATATGATGGGATGCCCTCAGAGGCTTGATGATGTTATGAATGCATATATTACCCATGCATGGTATGACATTTATACGCATGTGCATGACATTATCATATTAAATGATTCACAGAGCTATTCAGATATACATGTTGAGTCTTTTACTCCATGTTTCTCTCATGTCTATTGTTTACTGATTTTTATTCCTTACATACTCGGTACATTATTTGTACCGACGTCCCTTTTTCCTGGGGACGCTGCGTTTCATGCTCGCAGGTCCTGATAGACAGCTTGAGAGTCCTTCAAGTAAGATATCAGCTCAGCAGAAGATGTTGGTGCGCTCCATTTGCTTCGGAGTTGCTTATTTGATTAGTATGATTTAGACATGTATTGATTGGTATGTCGGGGCCCTGTCCCGGCCTTATGACGTTTATGTACTCTTAGAGGCTTGTAGATATATTTCATGTATATGAAAGATTGTATGGCTTTTTTCGGCCTATGTTCAGTGTACGAGTGATTATTTTGGCCTTATAGGCCCGTACGTCATATGTATAAGTCAGTATATCTGGTTGGGTCATTTTATGTTGAGTGATCTCTCATGTTTTATTCTTGTTACCTCATACGGCCCTTCTGGCCCATTTACCCATGTTGATGTAATGAGAAAGATACGTTACGTTGGTACTCAGTTGAGTAAGGGCACCGGGTGCCCATCGCGGCCCATCGATTTGGGTCGTGACACATATATAGACCCTATGCTCTCTGACTAGAAGAAGATAATACTTAACTGAATATAAAGTCTCAATAAGGAAGGATACTGTAACTTATGAGACTATGAAAATGTACATAAGTTCAAGAATACGAAATTCTCTTTATGTCTCGTTATCAAATACATGTAGTTGCGAGATCATGCAAAAATGAAGGAAAGGTTTAGCCTTAACATACCTTATCACAATCTGTTCACGTTAAACTCGTCTTGTTGTACCTTAATCTACAACAACGATAACAATACTATGATCAAGTTATGGAAGGTACAACTATCGCATAACAAACGACAAGCTTATTTTATAATAAAACGGGCAACATCTCCCCTATAATCTTTACTTCATCCCAATTCGAAATAGTACCAACAATAACAAGAAAATAACAATAACAACATGTATACATCATTTTCCAACCTTATATCCATCATAAAATATCACAAAATAGCCCGCACATCCCAATTAGTTCATACACAAAACGACAACCCTAGTAGTGTCAAACAACCAAAATGTAATGGCGACCGGCCAGCCAAGCACTCTGCCATTATGTGGTGTTTCTCCACACCCTTTCTCCTCCCAAACTCCATAAAAAATGTAGCAACAGAGATGACCCAACAGTAACACAAAACAGCCAACAAAACAGTCCCACAAGTTCAACAACTCAAAACTGATTTTTCAGTTTACTAAAACACGTTTCGACTTGTCTTTTCTTTCAAATTGAGCAACACAAACAACAATACATATTTAAGCCTCTTATCCTATAAACCAGCCATGAATTCAACTTAAAAATAAGTTCACAACCAGCCAATAGTGACGCAACAACAAACATCATACCACTCTTTTGAAACTTGCTAGGTCTAGTCTTTACTATCGAGTTACAACTCGTAGAAGCATAGATAATGGAAGGAGAAGCATAACATTACCTTGGACTGAGTAGAACCCACGAAACCTAGTCCTTCTTCATCCAATATCAGTTCCCTAACGTAGCTACAAGAAGGATAAAGAGAAACTAGCAAGTTGTCCGGTGTTTTCCACACTAGAATCACATCATAACATCCTAGGGTTTATGTGGGTTTTTTGGGAGGAGTTGCAGAGGTTAAATCTGGTTTTCATGGTCTGAAAGATAGTGAACTAAATGAGTTTATAAGCCCTTAAAAGTCCCTTCTTGGCCGACTTTAGGATCTTCTAATTGAGGCCTCTCCTTTTGGCAAGTAGGTGATGCACCTACTTGTCACCTACCATTCTATGCAGTCTCGCGAAAATGCGAATATCTCTCTACTCCAATGTTGTATTAATGAACGGTTTATTCTGCTAGAAAATATACTCGTAGATCTTCAATTTGGTAGGTAGATAATCCCGTAATTCCAAGTACATTGGGAGAAATGCTCAGCTACATTTGACCTAATTTTCAGCATATTTATGAATGTAACTTGTGATGATCTTTGCCAACTTTTGTTCCACAACTCGCTTGACTTCAAAACATAACACACGACTATCATAAGAATAAAATAACTCATAAAATAACCTCCTTATAATTTTGAGCACCCTAGTCTCACCCCAAAAGTACATGTTATAACATTCCCAACTTGTCGACTTTTGACGAAACTTATTTTCTTCAATTCGTTTAGCTTCTAAGCCTTCAAACCTTCTTGGTACTTGGTATTCATGATCTTAAATATTTGTAACCTCCAAGTTAACATGATTAACTTAGTTGATGTACTTTCACGGATGATCTCATTTCATAGCTTACATCAATTGACTTGCGACGTACTTTTACGTATGAAAACATGGGGTGTAACATCCAACATACTATTTTACGGTGAAAATTATCTTACACACTCAACCGTTTAAAAGTGTGTCAAATACACACCTTTTTTATCGGGACAAGTAAAATATCTATCCGTGTAATGCACGCATTTGACTTTATCCGGTTTATAATTATTAAACCCGACCCACTTATTTTTAACCCTTATATTGAATCTAACCTGACCCATCCGTCTCTTTTCTTCCCCACTGTTAGGATGTGATAATGTTGTAAAGTTATAGGACTCTAGATATGCATAACAACCTAGTATAGCTGTACAAGTTTTGTTATATTTGTTGTTATCTCTATTGTAACTTGATAATATAAATATAAAGCCAGGCAGCAGCCAATGCAAGCTTCGGCATTGCCAAACTCTTCTCTACTGTTAGTCTTTGTCTCTCAAGACTTCTCTTTTATCATAGTATCAGAGCAAGGCGAAACCACGACTTTCTCCTCCATGAAAACGACCTTTGTTTTTTTTCTTGGTCTACCAGTTCCACCTCCAACTATTTCAAACATCAAAGGTTTTGTTCCAATAGAGTTAACTTATGTTAACTACCTCACATGTAAGAAAGTTCTTTCAACTGTATTCAAAAGTCATAATCTTCTTTCTCTTATTGATGGATCTATTTCATGTCCAGAATCAACTCATGAGGAATATCAACTATGGGTTCAATGCGATACAATTGCATTAAGCTGGATTAATGCAACATTATCACCCTCGGTACTTGATACCTTATTAAATTATGCCATTGAGACTTCTAAAGAGGCGTGGGATATTTTAGCCTCATTATACTTGGATCAAGTATCTTCCTCTACTATTCATCTTAAGTTTAAATTCCAAAATTTCAGGAAAGGATCTCTTTCCATGCATGGAAGATTATCTTCAACAACTGAATTCAATTGCCTGCTCTTTGCGTGCAATCGGAAAACTTGTCACAGATGGAGATCTAGTCACTCAAGCTCTACAAGGGCTGCCTCCATCTTATCGCACTTTTATTTCTGGATTAAATGCCACAGGAACTCTTCCATCCTTTATCTCTTTACGTCCTCTCCTACTCACAGATCATAGTGCACAAACTGCCTTACTGAAGATCACAGTTCACAATCCAACTGAAGATCATAGTGCACACACGGTTCTACTGGAAAAGGTGGCTCCTTTGGACGAGGTCGAGGAAAGAACTTTAAAGGAAATCATAGCAAGGGTAGAGGATTCTCAAATCACTCTAACCAACAATCGTTATTGGTCTGGATATCAACTTCATTCTCGTCCTCCTCCTTCCTCTGCTGGTGGTATTTTGGGACGGCCACCTTTTACTTCGATAAGTCAGTGTCAAATTTGTTTTGGCTTCAACCACTCTTTCGCTGCAAATAATATTCCCAAATCCTTTGCTGCAATGAATGTGGAAGAGGTGCAACCTACAATTTGGTACCCAAATTCTGGCGCATCTGTGCACATGACGAATGACCCTTCAGTTCTCTTCTCGTCTACCCCATATACTGGATCTTCTAAGATTATGGCTGTTAATGGTCATCTTCTCCCTATCTTTTGTTGGATCTTCTATTCTGCCTACTATTTCCAAACCTCTTCATTTAAAAAATATTTTATATGTTCCTTTACTTGCCAAAAATCTTTTGTCTGTACAATGTTTGTGTCGGGATAATGATTGTCTCATCGAATTCACGGACTCTATTTTTTTTGTTAAGGACATGAATACCAACACGACGTTGCTCCATTGTGACAATATTGGCGCTCTTTATCCACTCTCTCTTGCTTCAGCTAATGTTTCGAACGACGACCTATCCGCTTCAGTTTCACCTGCTTCAGCTAATGTTTCGAACGACGACCTATCCTGGCAGCCCAACTCTTGCTTCTTTAGTCAATAGGAAATTAATTAGTTGTTTTCTTCCTCTTTTGGCAACAATAAATGTAATATTTGGGCAAACAAACAAAACTTACTTTTTCGTTGTCTAATAATAAGTCTACTGCTCCATTTTATTTAGTACACTCTAATGCAGCAAGCACCTCTGGCCTCACATTTAGGGTATATATATTATGTCTTACTCCTTGACGTCTATACAAAAATTTCTTGGATTTATTTATTGCGTGAAAAATCTGAGGTCAATGAAAAATTCAAGGTATTTTATACCATGATTAAGTACAGTGGCAAAAAATATGACAACCTTGCCTTTTGGATTCTTTTTAAAGTAGCATGGAATTGTTCATCGTATTTCCTGTCCCTACACTTTTACTCATAATTGAAGAGCTGGAAGAAAACATCGGCACATTGCTAATGTCCTACGTTGCCTTCTTTTTCAAGCTAACATGCCCTTTCAGTATAGGGCAGATGCATGTTTATTTATATGCTATTTTACCAGTTTTACGTTTCCTTTCTCCTTAAAAATTACTGTTTGGTCGAGTTCCTAATTATTCATCCGTTCCTAATTATTAAGTGTCTTGACCCAGTTTTAATCTCTAGGCATGTATTTTGTTGAAGATATTTTTCCTTATCCTAGCAATGTTCCCTACTTCACTGAGTCTCCTAGGGACTTCTATTAGGCATAAGGAATTTAAGTGTCTTGATCCAGTTGATAATAGAGTTTTAATCTCTAGACGTGCATTTTGTTGAAGATATTTTTCCTTATCCTACAATGTTCCCTACTTCACGTTATTTGAGCTCAACTCATTTTAAATCAGATCAAAATTTGAGCTCAACTCTTATCATTAACAAACTCTTATAATAATCATCTATCCAAATTCCAAAACCTCAATTGAGTTCAGAATATCCCAAAAGCAAATGATGATTGAAGCAGAAAAAAGAATCAAGAATTATATATATTACTTCACTATATTACGCAATCCAATATACAAAAAACAAACAAGAATCAAATCAATTCCAATCAAAATAATACCAAAAGCCTCGACCTTTTAATGCCTTAGTACAGCAAACAGAGAGAGGAACATAGAAGTTCCAACCAAAGCACCAGAAACAGGCAAGGAGAATCCCGCTCCGGCGTCGGGCGACGGAGCCGGTGCAAGACTAGGCTCCTGCGCTGACACAGCAACGGTGGCGAGAACAACGACGAGCATGAAAACTTTGACAATGTTAACGGAGGCCATTGACGAACGAGAGTTAACTTGAGATTAATTAATCTGCAAAAGGAGAAAATTGGGATTTGAATATTTGATGGTGGAAATGGAGAGAAGAGAAAGAGAGTATTTATAGCAGAAAGGCAATAATTGATTTTGTTCATTAAACAGCTCAGTTTTTGGAGATGACAGGCGATGTGGCTGAAGTGAACTGGCCATGTCGGCCGTTAGAGAGAAGTTGTGACCATTTCCAGCCGTTGAGTTTGAATTTATGGGTCCCACACACAATTTGTTATAATACTTTTGCCTTTTCTTTTTCGTTCTTTTTTCAGGAAAAAAGAGGGGGGGGGGGGGGGTTAAAGAGTAAAATATGTTTGATTTTCAATAAATATAACATATTTATTTTTATATATACTTTACAACCTACTAATCACGATTGAGTAATATATATATTCTCACTTTAATTTTTAACTATCAGCTTGTTTGGATGGTTGTTACCTATTGTATCGTATCGTATTGTTACTTTAAATATAATGTTTGTTTTGATTGTTACTTAAATTTTATTATATCGTATTGTTAAATCCGTCGTTACGTAACAATGAAATGTGCCACTTTATGTAATGACCGATTTGGTGTGGTCGCGTCGTTTCCTTGTGTTTTTCTCTCAATCTCACTCTTCATTATTATTAAGTAATTTTATTTTATCATTTAACTTACCTTTTTATATACCGAATCATAATTTTTTTTGTATAATATTGCAAGTTTATTTATCATAATACTGGTACACGATACCATGAAACCACAGCAAAACGACACAATCCATCTAAATATTGTATTCAACAAACGATACAGTACAATACAATACGATACGATACGATACATTATGATATGTAACAACCATCCAAACAAACTGTTAACGTTTAATTATTTCGTTTGATGTATATATGGAGCAAGTAAGTATTTCATTGGATAAAAGAGAATGGACGATTGGCATGTATGTACCACTGCTAATAACAATTAGCAGAATTTATGAAAGATTAGAGTCAGCAATTGAAGACCCAAAATAATTAGCAGCAAATAACCAATATTTTTTTGAAATTGCAATTGAACTTTTTTTTTTGAGTAAGTATAGTTGAGATTTATTGGAGATACCTAGATAAGGCTATATAAAAAACTTGAAGAAGATAGGGGTGATGTGAATTACTTCGAGTTAAAAATCATAATTGAAATTGTCCTAGGAAATTCACCGCGACAATATTTATAAGGTATGTATCATGTATATCACGTATATCAGTGTCTATCACTCACGTATTTTCATAAATATACACTGATATACACGATCACATTAGTATACATGGAAATATACACGAATATAAAGGGGATATATATCGATAAAAATGAGGATGAAGTTATCTTCAACCTCGATTTTCAATTTAAATAAAAATCAGATCAAACCTGCCTCAAATCGTCTCCAAACAACTTCGAAATTAATATTCAAGCTCTATAAGATGTTTCAAAATCTGATACCACCCAATCGACACAAATTATAATTGCACAAGATCGAAAAATTCAAACCAAACTTCACTAGTTTTTACCTAGTAAGAAACACTGGTTTTGTGCGATTGTGGGGTGACCTTTCAACTATAAAAAAAAAAAAAAATGATGATGTATTTTTGTGTGGTTTTGGCATCAATTACTAGAAGCTTCGATACTGCTTCAAAGATGCTTTTCTTTCTTTCGGTGTTCCTATTTACATCAATGGTAACGTTGTATTAAAATATGGCTTAGAAATTAGTGTCCTTTTTGTTATAAAATATAACTCAAAGTAACAATATAGAACAAGGGAAAATAAGCTAAGAGATATAAAGAGAAAGAGATGAGAGATTCTTATTTCTTCTTCAATTGTGTGTAGTTTCTTATCTATTACAAGATCTTTATATAGGCATGAAAAGTGAAGAAAAATATGTCATTAAGAATTTGAGAGGAAGATTATGGAGGAGGTTATGGAGTTACAAGCATAACTCCATAAGTATTAGAGCATTGGGAGTTATGGAGATAATGGAGAAGAGTAAACATCCACCATAATTTAATTTTCTTATAACACCCTCCCCCCCTGCATGTCCATTGATGATGTGCCTCGTTAAAACCTTATTAGGAAAAAATTCTATGAAAAAAAAACCTAGTGAAGGAAAAAGAGTACACATGTTTAGAAATACACCTTTTGGTTACCTCGTTAAAACCTTGCTAGGAAAACCCGGTGGGACAAAATCTTATAAGGAAAAAAGAGTACAACGTGTAACGACCCGACCGGTCGTTTGCCTTTTTAGAACCCCGTTCCCCTAAATAAAACTCTCCGTGCTCGCTTTAACCAATTTACGACCTGTGGGGATGGTTGGTTCGGGATTTAGAAGAGTTTGGATTGAAATACACACATTTAACTCTTTAGGATTTTCTTAAAAGGCTAAGTTTGACTTTGGTCAATATTTTGGGCAAACGGGACCGAATTTGTGTTTTGACGGTTCCGGAGGGTCCGCGGGAAAATATGGGACCTGGACGTATGCCAGGAATCGAATTCCGAGGTCCCTAGCCCGAGTAATGATTTTTTTTGTAAATTGTTAATCTAAAATATTAAGGATTTAAAGAAACTAACTAATGATTGATTTCATGGGTATCGGGCTCGTATGTTGGTTCCGAAGCCCGGTACAAGTCCGAAATATCATTTAAGACCTACCCGCAAAATTTGGCGTCAATCCGAGTAGTTTAAGGGCGTTTTGGCCCGTTGGAGGAAAATTAAAACTTGAAGTTCATAAGTTTGATTCATTTGGTTTTAGGGGGGTGATTCCTAGATTTAGCGTTGTTTCAGGTGTTCCGAGGGTTCGAGTAGGTCCGTTTGGTAATTTCATACTTGCGGGTATGTTCGGGCGGGGCCCGGGATCCCCGAGCGTCAATCGGACGAGGCTCGAGTGAAGTGGAAAACTTTGAGAAGTGCTGAAGGTTGCTGCTTCTGTCATAACCGCACCTGCGGTTGGTGGACCGCAGGTGCGAGACCGCAGATGCGGTCCTTGTATCGCAGAAGCGGCTCAGGCAAGCCAGGCCAGGAACCGCAGAAGCGGCTCCGCACATGCGGCACCCAGACCGCAGAAGCGGTCCCAGCCTTCTCTCCCCATTTCGCAGATGCGGTCATCTTCTCGCAGATGCGGGACCGCAGATGCGGAAATCACTGAACCAGTGAGGTTCATTAAAGACGGGTTCTAAGCCATTTTTATCACTTATACACTTTTCCATTGGCGATTTTGGGAGCTTTGGAGAGAAGACTTCCACTTAGCATTGTGAGGCAAGTTTATCCCACCCATCCTTAGTTTAATACTTGCGTATTAGGTAGATTAAACACTAGAAATTAGGTAAAATCAAGGGGGTTAGAGCAAGACCTAGGGTATTAATAAAAGTTAGATTTAACCACGAAATTGGCCATGGAATAAATTAAAAATTATATATTGTTGATCCTTAGGATGTAGAGAACAACTTCCTTCGAAAAATCTCGGAATCCGGGCACGTGGGCCCGGGGTCGGATTTTAGGAAACTTGTGTTAAGGGTTGAAAAATTTCTTAAATAGCTAGAATTCGGTCTTGTGAGTCTATATTAACTAGTTCTTACTTCGTTTAACTAGTTTGGGATCGTTCGGCTCCGAATTTAGGACTTGGACTCGTTCTTTGAATTGAAAGTGCACTTTGGAGCGAGGTGAGTCTCCTTTCTAACCTTGTAAGAGGGAATTGTCCCCATAGGTATAATAATTGAGTAATTTGTTATTAAATGCGGGGGCTACGTATGCACCAGGTGATGAAAGTCTGTGCGTAGCTACTATTATGTAATTGTCCGGGTAGTTAGGGCCCGTATCATGCTATATCATAATTGTTTCCATATTTTCTTGCTAATGTGATCACTTAGGATATGCTAGAGACTTGAAAAAGTGATAAGCGAATGTATAACTTCATTGGACACTTGTATGAATTATCTCGGAAATAAATGCGCATTCATGAGCTTCCTTGAATTAAATTGATATTTGTGGATCGGGCCCATCGCCTCGGTAGAAATAGATGCATCTATGGTTCGCGCCATTCGACCCTCTGGCAGTGCACATATTTTTCTGTTGGATCGGACCGTCGACCTCGGCATAACGTGCGCATGACATATATATGTGTGAAATCTTACCCATGGCTTATTCTGTTAAATATTTGAAATGTGTACGGTTAACTGCCAAATTGCTAGGGACATGACTTATTATCTCTTGTTGCATACTGTTGATTATTGTGATTATCATGCCTAGTAGAACACCTTATTATATTATTTGACCCTAGTAAGTGTCAAGTTGACCTCTCGTCTCTACTTCTTCGAGATTAGACGGGATACTTACTGGGTACATATTGTTTATGTACTCATACTACGCTTCTGTACTTAATTGTACAGGTTCTGAGGCAGGTACATCTGACTATCAGTTTGGTGCGCGCCCCTGGTTCATAGTCCGAGACTTCCACGGTGAGCTGCTCCTTTCCTGTGGCATTCGGCAGCTTGATGGAGTCTTTTCCTTACTTTTGCTGTCTATTCTATCCCGGACAGTAGGATAGTTTATTATTTTTTGTACATTCTACTAGTTGCCCACTACTTGTGATACCGGGTCTTGGCACACACATTAGTAGACGGTATCATTTTTTTTGGGGTTGTATAATTTTATGACTTTAATAATCATTTTGATACATTATTGATCGCCTCTGGTCTTAGCTTCAATTTGAGAATCTGTTATATTTATTTTTGGGTAAAAGTAAAATGAGAACTTAATTGTATTTTCCGCGTTGGCTGGCCTGACAATGGTGTCGGGCGCCATCATGACCTATTATGGAAAATGGGTCGTGACACAACGCGTATTAACTCCCCCTGATGAGAGCATCAATTCACATCCTTGAGCCTTTGCATCCCAATCTTGTATACTAGTTTCTTGAAGGTTGACGTCAGTAGAGATTTGGTGAACAAATCAGCCATATTATCACTTGAACGAATCTGTTGCACATTAAAATCACCATTCTTTTGAAGATCATGAGTGAAAATAACCTTGGTGAAATGTGATCTGTCCTATCTCCTTTTATGAATCCTCATTTTAATTGGGCTATGCAGGCTGCATTGTCTTCATATAAAATTGTGGGTAGTTTGTCACACTTCAAATCACATTTGTCTCGGATAAGATGTGTTATAGACCTTAACCATACACATTTTCGACTTGCTTCATGAATAGCAATTATCTTAGCATGATTAGATGAAGTAGCCATGATTGATTGCTTAGTCGATTGCCAAGATATGGCAGTGCCTCCACATGTAAACACATAGCCTATTTGAGATCGAGCCTTGTGCGGGTCAGATAAATACCCAGCATTGGCATAACCAATGTCTCCTTGTAGGAGCAGAGCTATATCTTGCTAAGACATTAACTGAAAAAGTTATGTGAGGCCTTGTAGTGTTAGCAAGATACATTAGTGCACAAATTGTACTAAGATATAGTACTTCAGGACCAAGAAGCTCTTCATTATTTTCATGAGGTCGGAATGGATCTTTATTTATATCGAGTAATCTCACAACCATCGGGGTACTCAATGGATGTGTTTTATATATATAGAATCGCTTTGAAATCTTTTCAGTGTATGCTGATTGATGGACAAAAATTCCATCTTTCATATACTCAATTTGTGGATCAAGACAAAATTTTGTCTTTCTAAGATCTTTCATTTCAAATTCTTTCTTTAAACAGTCTACTGCTTTAGGAAGCTTCCCAGGAGTTCCAATGATATTTAAATCATCAACATACAAGACGATTATAACAAATTCATATCCAAATCTTTTTTCACAAGGACAAATTGAATCATTCTTGTACCCTCTTTCAACAGGTACTCACTCAGGCAATTATACCACATGCGCCCTGATTGTTTCAATCCGTATAAGGATTTGTGAAGCTTTATTTAATAAATTTTTTTGGAAACCTTAATATATTTTAGAACAATTTAAATCCTTTAACGTTTTACATTTTACGCATATCAAGCTTTCATGTAATGCCAGATTAAAACCTGAAATGATTGCATCCACCACAGGAGAACATGTCTCTATATAATCAATGCCAGGATATTTACAAATCTTCTTGTGACACAAGTCGTCTTTATGTCTATCGACTTGACCTTTTTCACACAAGAACACATTTATACCTCTACTGACTTTATACTTTCAAGTGTTGGGACTATCCGTCCAACTTCATATTTTTCAGGTGAAGTCATTTTTCATTGCATATTTTTCATTTGGCCAATCATTTAAATGTCCAAATTTCATGACAGATTTGAGCTGAAGATCCTCATAAATATTAATAATATAGAGTGCTACATTATATTAACAATATCGTCGACGATTATTTTATATCGGTTCCATTATTACCCAATAAAGACATAACTTATTGAGATCAATTTATCTCATTATTTTCAGGTACCTGAGCCTCTCCCATAAGGCTTATGAAGTGCTATGTCGTGGTGCTCTTCTAGAGCACTTGCCTCCTTATTATGACCATCTTGAACATTTGCTCCTCTCCTTCTTCAAGGAGTTTTATCTTAGGAACCGATTAGTCTATTATGCTTCATGCATGCCATAGACTTTATTCATTATGAACTTTATTTTATATGGAGCATTAGCAGCTGAAATATGACATTTAACTTTGGGTCAGCAAATACGCGTGGCGATATTTTGCAAATGAATTATCACTTGAACTTCAAGTTCACATTTTCTTGTACGAGGATCTAGATGTACTTATAATAATTCATTTTATGCATTACATTTTCAACTGCCCATTTTCTCCCCCTATTTTTGGGATCACCAACACATATCCCTAGCCTTATTTGGGGATCCATCTTTGTGCATTGTGGTGGAACAATTAAATCATATAGCACATTCATATTTCTAGATGGAAATTATTTGGTTCCTGACCCTAAACTGATTGTTATTAGGGAGAACTTATCATAACTTGGCTAGATGCGTACAAGTGCCGTTGTATATTTAATAATACATCACATACCAAATTTTATTTAGGTAGTTTTGTTCTCATAACCAATGTTTTGGCTATAATTGGAGGCATACAATTTCTATTAAACCAACTTGGATTTAAACCAGTATTATCAAGGTAAATCATCATAATTTATATCATGGAACTGTGCTCTAATAATTTGAGCAAGCAATCTTGCAAAAGCCAAACTGCAAATTGATAATGGATGCACATGTGACCATAGAATAGATGCATCTATTGAAATCATATAATAGTAAACAATTCACATGGCAGGTGACTGGGCCCATATATTTATCACCTTTTATTCGTTCCGGAAATCAAGGGATTCAATCCCAACTTTAACTGGTATACATGAGAATAAGCTGCACAAGAGAATTCTTGAAAATCATCTATTTCTTCAAAATATACCAATGTAATTCTCAATTAATTTTGCGCATCATAATTGAACCGAAATGGTCAACCGATCATGCCAACTAATATTTGTTTCAGTAAACCTCTAGTTTACTTGTGGCATATGATTCCATCATCATGCTTATATTTGTGTAATACAAATAGAAAGAAAATTAGGTAACCTTTCATATTTAATTTACCCGGTATGATTATAGAAATATGAAAATATTCAATCTTCCTTTATTTTATAGTCTCACTATTCCAATCACTTTGACTTATACATTTAAAACTCAAAAAGTTTCTTTTCACACTTTACAATATCAATGTCATGAATAATTTTATTCATCCGGGTAGCAACAAATTAGTTTTTTCGGAGCTCTTAACAACTTTTGTACTACAAGATCTTTTTTCACACCATTCATATGGTAAATGTCTCTTCACGGAGAAAATTAAATCATAATAAATTGTCATAGTCAAAATCAACGTAAGAAAAATCATTTCTTGCTTTAATTTTGCCTTTAATAACTTTTTATAAGGCATGAAAAAATATTTTTTAGCGTACCATATGTACGCGACCAATGACATATTCATGTAACCACACAATAATATTTATTCTCTTTATTTCACTCAAACCTCCCTTAGAGGTAAGTTGTGTGGTATTCATTCAATCATGCATTGCATGTCTTTATTCATTACTTTTATCACATATTGCCACATTCACCTTTAGGAATGGGTCTGCATTCTCAATGCTTATCATAAGTCACATTCTCTTCAAGGAATGGATCATAATCAGGGGCGTGCTTTATTATTTTTCATACCAGTTTGATGGTAAACATTGCCTTCATATTTTGAAGGACTATTTTGAGAACCCTTATTGCTCTCCTTTTATAATCATAGTGATGATTATTATTATTTTGATCTTTGGTACGCTCACGTTCATTGTTCAATCACTTGCCGCTACCACATCCACTTCAAGAATGGAGCAAATCAAGTGGAACAATCTTCATGCTTTTTCATGAAAAATATATTATTTTTCTTTAGTCATCATTATATCATAAATATGGTACAGTGGGACTCAAACCCAATATCTTACCAATATACAGGTATGTTAGGCCATAATGAATTGGGACTCCAACCACCCAACTCTTATCATCATGGAGCATCAGGACTTGATCCTGATGTCTTACCCTCATGGTGCATTGCGACTTGAACTCATTGAAGTTGGTATCACTAATAGCAAAGGACAAAAACAATTTCAAATTCGAAGGAAATGCATACCTATTGAGTTAAACTCTTCATAATGTCATTTGGATATAATTTTCAACAATAGACTTTCGTCTACTCAAATCAGCTAAGTAATTAGTGTCAAACAGATATATAAAAATACAAAATAATATTGAAAATTCACATGTGGTCTTTGTTTCAGTAAGCCTACTTCAAGATGAAAGTGATATGACCAAAATATTAAGGAAAAATGATGTATCAAATAGAATAATAGTACTACTAGTTACCATGCACTTTTGTGCAAACTAAGTATTATGCTCTCTAGAAAAATAAAAAGATATAACAGAACCTTTATGTCAATCAGGGAATCAAAAAAAATTATAACACCCCGTAAATTTGGCTTAGGTATGGACGTGTTAAATGAGTAGTAATATTAAATTTTAGACATTTGAAATTCTTTTGGGATGAGTATGGGTGGAAATAATTGTTTTTGAATCAAGATGGAGAGTGAGGTGCATAAGATTCGACAAAATCGACTAAGTTTACAAAAGGTCTGTTGTCCAATAGGATTTAGTGAAAATATGTAAGGAATTTTGGAAAACTCAAAACATGAAAGTTGCAGGCCTTTGAAGTAGATTTCCAACGATTTATTATGGAGCCCGAACGGATCTCTGTGCAAAAAGTTATGTGCATTTTACAGAGCAGTGCGCAATATGCGCGCCCAGGTGCGCGCCCAGAGGGTCACGTGCGTGGCCACACACTTGTGGCAGTGCTACTGCCATTTTGCGCGGTCAAGTGCGCGGTCAGGCCTTCAGTTGTGCGGGGGGCGCACTTGGGGGGTCATTTTAAAGCCCTACTTCGTCCCCCACACCCCCAAAACACAAAAGCTTGCTCTAGGAAGGGGAGCTCTCAAAAACCTAACTCCTTAAAGGTCCCTCCACCATCCAATGTAAGTTCTAATAGTGATTCTAAGTTAATTTTAATTTTCCAACATCTTATTAACCTGGGTAAACCCTCCATATCATTAGATATTGGATTGGGACATCATTGTTGAGAGAAGGAACCCTAGAACTCGAATTCAAGGGGATTGAACTTCAAAAAGGTTATGTCTTCACCCTCTAATTGATTCTATCATTGGATAGATGATTATAGACTCTAGTTCATGAGATATGAGTTGATGGGTTTGATAGAAAATCATGAACGGATTATAGGTTTGGGTTGTTGATTGTTGGCTATTTGTTAAGGGTGTTGTTTACCTTATGGGTTTATAACCATTTGAGACTTTAGAATTTATCTAGGAGCATGAGAATGAGTTATTGGGTGTAGAAATACCATTAATAAGGACTATGAAGCTTTATTCTCACCAAATGTTTGATAAAATGCTTAAGAGACCAAAACTTGAGTATCATAGCTAATATGGAATCCCTTTGACTTGTATTGCCATAGATTAAAGTGGAAAGAGTTAACAAACGTTGTATTACGCTCAAGAGCAGGAAGTTAAGGTATGTGAGGCTAACTCTCTATGTTTGGGAATGTTAATGATTCTCCCTACACTATATTTCTTTTACCACGTTACTAATTGCCTTAGAAATACAGTTAATCCTAGTTCCTTGAATAGTTGCAAAACTTCTGTTCTCTAGCTTCGTAACTCGTTCATGACTTTCATTCTGAACGTTGTGAAAACAATGCGTAATCAATATAGACTTGGGTTTGATGCCCATGATTCTCAGTCTAGAGTACTTAGCATGTCATAAACAATTGAAGTTTAAATTTTCATAATCAGTTCATGAATACATGTCTCAGTCTGGCTCTATTCAGCATTCAAGTATCATGTAACTCAGTATGGTTCAGTATTTCAGTATGATTCTCAGTTCCTAAATGTTGAACACCTGTATTTGGGCCTGAGGCCTTACTTTTATGCTTTATGCATGTTTGGTAGAGCTGTGCATAATTTGGTAAATACTGAATTACCGTACCGAAACCGAAAATTTTGGTATTTGTTATTCGGTATTTTGGTATTCGGTATGGTATTTGGTTTATGTTTTTAAAAATATTCGTATTTGGTATTTTAAAATAAAATACCGAAATATATATTATATTACACAAAACACATATTATCAATTATAACATAAATATAAAAAATATAAAATTTTACTTTCCTTTATTCTCTAAGTTCATCAATTAACTCTAAACAAGTAAGAAGACATTTCTAATGATCAAATTTATTCTTTTATGTACAATTTTCTCTCTACAGGTCGATATTTGCTGGTTTTAGACAAAAATTTTGTCAACAAATATTTTTTCAGTTTTGTATTTTTGAGTAATTTAATTAAGAATATTAGAGTCTATGGCTCTATGCACTAGTTAGTATTCAAACCGAATAAATCGAAGTTACCAAATCGAATAAACCGAAACCGAAAGGAGAAAAACCGAACCATACCGAATTTAATTAGGTACGGTGTTGGAATAAGATTTTAAGAAACTGAATACCGAAAATACCGAACCGAAATGTCTAAATATCGTACCGTACCGACCGACGAACACCCCTAATGTTTGGGCCTGAGGCTGTAGTTTATGCTTTATGCATTTTTGGGCCTGAGGTCGTAGTTTATGCTTTATGCATTTTTGGGCCTGAGTCCGTAGTTATGTATACGTATACTTGGGTCTGAGGCCGTAGCTTATTCAGATAAATAGGTTGTTCATCATTCAAAAGAGCGAGTATTCATATCCTTACTTCCTTTGTTCAGTACAATTATTAGTTATCATTTCAGTTATTAGTTATCATTTCAGTTACTAGTTATCAGTTCAGTTATCAGTTATCAGTTATCATTTCAGTTTCAGTTTCAGGTTCAATAGTTATCATTTCAGTTATCAATTCTCAATTCTCAGTTATCAGCTTAGTTTCAGTTTCAGCATTTATAATTCTTTCTTTCAGTTGCTTTACATACCAGTGCAATTCAAATGTACTGACGTCCCTTTTGCCTGGGGCCTGCATCGATTTACAAGTTGACAATTCAGAGCGCTAGAATTCTCGTACACTACGGGCAAGCCTATGGAGCATTTTCTATGGCACAAGAATATCATTTCTGAGGGTGAGTGAATTCTGTTCAATTTGAAGTTCCTCAGTGTGTGTGCATTTTATTGATTGTATAATGAGTCTCTTTTGTTGTGAGCAGGCACTTGATTCATGAAGGAGAGGTAAGTATGGACCTCTGAGTTAGAGTAAGTAAGCCGGTTAGGAATATTGCGTGGCTCGCGGGAGTCAACTCTTGAGGTGTAAATGTTACACTAATGCACTCAATCTATGTGGAATATTCTTGGTGTGACGAGTAACGAAGTCACTCAGGGAAGTTAGGGCTCTGTAGAGTGTGGTTTGATTTCTCGAGGACGAGCAAAGGTCTAAGTGTGGGGTGTTGATAGTAGGCTATAATTATGCAATTTAGATACTATCTACACTCTAATTTAGCCGCACTTTATCAATGTTTGAATGTTAAAATGATAACAAAATGCTCTAATTAAGAGATTTATGCTTTGCAGGAGCCACTCCGAGCTATGAGGAAGCTAAAGAGTGTTTTGGAGTCAATATGGAGCGTGGAAGGCCAATCGGAGGTTAGCACGGTCGAAAAGGAGAAAGAAAAGCAAGTGGCGAAGTCCCCTCCAGGTACACGGCCGCGGATTGACCGCGCATTGAAGGCAGAATACTGGGTGAAATCCGCGGCCAGATCCGCAATCAAATCCGCGGCCGCAGACGGGCTGACGGAGGCCAATAACCTAGGGTCAATTATGTAATTCCCAAGGCGGCTAACCTAAACCTATATGAAGCCTAATTCGCCCAGAAGAGAAAGATAGATGTTTTTAGAGAGATTTTGGAGGCAAGAACACCAGAGGAAGATAGAGAATTTCCCTAAGAGTTTTCATCATCTTCTTCTTAATTCCATTGTTGAATATGACTTTCTATAGTGAATTTTTATCTATTAGTATGAGTAGCTAAACCCGTCATCTAGGGTTGATGGAACCAATTGTTGGATGAAGTCTTAACTCTGTTTTGATATAATTGAGCCGTTTTTACTCTATGATTGTTCAACTACGTGTTGTCTTGTGATTAATTGAAAGGGCCCTTGATTAATCGTGTCTAGTAATCTTGTGTTGCTTGAGAAAGAATACTTGGTTAGATTGTTGTTGAACAACACCACTTTCGGGTAAGTTAAGAGATTAATTACTTGAATTTAAAAGCGGGGTTAGAGATAACGAAGCTTTGGTGGGATAATTCTGAGTTGCATAAATTGTTAACTAGAGTAGTTCGAGAGAATGCTTCTAGTAAATTATCGTAATTGATCGAGAGATAATTGTGGTAGCCCAGAACTCATACTCCTCCTAGAGTGTTACGGCGAGATTATAGCTAACGTGTCAGGAATTAATCCGATAATTGGGGAAATCAATAGCCCTAGACCCGTTTACCATTGAATTCAACTTTATTCTTGATTATTGCTAGTTTTATCGTCATTTTTCCTTAGTTAACTAAATTCTACTCATTATCCATTAAAAATCTTGCATCCGGGAATTGTCTGAGCTTAGCATTAGCAGTGTTAAAAGTTGTAGTAAATAGGTTAGTTCCTTGTAGGATTCGACTCCGGACTTGAACCGGATTATATTTGCAGCGACCGCTTAGTCCTTTTTACAAGGCGTAGTTGGGCGTAATCAAATTTTGGCGCCGTTTCCGGGGAACTAACGGTGTTATTTATTACAACTTGGAGGAATTGCTAGGATTATTAGTTTAGATCAAATTTTCTGTGGTGTTAAAAATATTTCCATTGAAATTCTCACGTTTGAACTCTTCTATGACTCAGGTACATGCCTAGAAGCTCCTTGAGAACTGGAGAACTTTTTGAAGGACTCTTAGATCCCGAAAAAGCATTCAGGGCATTGAATCGGGCTAACAAGAAGGGCAAACAGCTAAAACAAAACGACCAACTCAGAATTGAAATGGATGACGCCGAGAACATCAATGGGAACAATAGGAATGATCGAGTTGACCCAAACATCAGAGTGGTAGCACTTCTTGTGCCGGAAGCTGCTCTTTATGATTGGGCACAACCAACTGCTGATAACCTGGCCACAGCAATTGCAGTCCCTCATATACAAGCGGAGACATTTTAGATTACCAACAACATGTTGCACTTGCTGCAGAATAAGGGGATGTTCTCCGGATCGTACATTGAAGACCCACAACAACATCTGAAGAACTTTCTATCAATTTGTGTCACTCAATGACAGCCGAATGTGACTCCTGAAGCAATCAAATTATTATTGTTCCCATTCTCAGTGACTGGGGAGGCTCAAACTTGGCTGAATTCGCTTCCAATAAACTCCGTTGCTACTTGGGAGGAACTAGTCAAGCAGTTCTTAAACAAGTTCTATCCACCCAACAAAACTATGAGGAAAATTGATGAGATATTGCAATTCAGGCAGAAACCGACTGAGACTTTGCAAGAAACCTGGGAGAGGTTTAAGGGTATGTTGGTGAAGTGTCCGCACCATGGCATTCTGAATCAGATGCTGGGACAGAGATTCTATATAGGTTTGGCTGACGGTCTGAAGGCCAATGTAGATGCTTCTGCCAGGGGTGCATTCTTGAGCAAAACATTCACAGAGTGTAAGATTCTTCTTGACAAGATGTCTCAAAATTCAGGCTGCATGACGAGAGATACAACACTCACTCCAATAGTGCATGATGTCGCTCTTGACCCAAACAATACAAATGCAGAAAACATAGCCACTCTCATGACCCAGATGAGCTTGCTGACAAAGAAAATTGATGAGATGGGTACGAAAAAGGTGCACATTGTTGATACCACAAATGGAGACTTATGCACTCCTTGCATAAACCAGTCATATGTGTGCTCGTGGAGTGGAGAGAATGACAACCAGGGCTTCAGAGAAGACATGAATTATGTCAATAATTTCGGAGGTCAGAGACAAGGTGGGCAGTAATGGGGACCAACATCAAACCAGCAGTACAGACCAAACCAGCCACAACACAACCTCAATCCAGGAGGAGCACGACCACAAGGCCAAGTCGTGCCTTATCAAAGGCAGCAGGGCTATAATCAGCAGCACCAACAACAGTTGGCATACCAACCACCTCATCAACAGCAGGACAGTAACCTGATCGATATCAGGGGCATGCTGCAACAACTCATTGGGACAAATGGAAAGATGCAAGAGAAGTTAGCTACACATGATTCAGCAATCGAAGGCATCGAAAGTCAATTGGGACAACTATCTATGGCCTTGAACAATCGCCCACAAGGAACATTGCCTACAGATACAAACATTAATCGAAAAGAGCAGAACCCAAATCAGGTAATGGCAGTGAGTCTCAGGAGTGGAAGAGATTTAGACAGGGAGCAAGAAGTTGCTCAATCTAGGAGAGAGACAACGCCAACTACTCCAGATACATTAGAGACAGATGAGTCAGCAGAGCTCACCGAGGTTGTAATTGAACAACCACAGGTTGACAAGGGTAAGGAGAAGGAAGGTGAACAACTTCCAGAACAGGTGGTAGAAAAAGCTTCCAGCAAAGAAAAGACACAAAGTAGTGGGCAAATGTTGACTCCTGCACCATTCCGTCAGAGGTTGGCAAAGCAAAAGAAAGATGATCAATACAGGAAATTCATGGAAATGCTCAGACAAATTCAATTGAATATTCGACTGATGGATGCTTTGAGGGAAATGCCAGGGTATGCAAAAATGATGAAGGACATGATGTCGCCAAAATTTGACTTCCAGGACCTATCCACTGTAACTCTGACGCAGACCTGCAACGCGGTAGTGACAAGGCCTATGGCTCAAAAGGTGTTTGATCCAGGTAGTTTCACTATCCCATGTACCATTGGGAGTTATGCTTTTGCAAAAGCATTGTGTGACTTGGGAGCCAGTATAAACTTGATGCCCTTGGCAATGTATACAAAACTAGGCATTGGCAGAGCTAGACTGACCTCAATGTTGCTGCAACAGGCTGATCGCACAGTCAAAAGACCGACAGGAATTCTTGATGATGTGTTTGTTCAAGTGAGGAAGTTTGCATTCCCTGCAGACTTCGTCATTCTTGACTGTCAAGTGGATGAAGAGATACCAATCATGCTAGGAAGGCCGTTTTTAGCCACTAGGAGAGCATTGATTGCTTGTGAGACTGGAGAGTTGAAAATGAGGTTAAACAATGAAGAAATAATATTCAATGTTCAACAATCTATGAGGAGACCCAGCGAATTTGCAAATTGCTCGCTAGTGGAGACCGTGGATGTAATTGTGATGACCCTTTGGGTCATCACCTGTTTTCTTACCCATTTTGTGCTTCCGAGGCCTTAAAAACCTCATTTAGAGTCGCCTTGATTTGTGTGCGCAGCCCGGGCGCGTAGCCGAAAAGCTTAAATATGAATTCTGTGAGAAAAATGCTAAATTTTGATATTAAATTGAATAAATTTGACTTCGGTCAACATTTTGGGTAAACGGATCCGGACCCGTGATTTGACGGTCCCGGAGGGTCCGTAGGAAAATATGGGACTTGGGCGTATGCCCGGAATCGAATTTCGAGGTCCCAAGCCCGAGAAATAAATTTTTGTGTGAAATTATTTTTTTTCTAGAATTAATTAAGGAAATTGGAAATGAAATTTGATTAGGAGACTATGGTATCGGGCTTGTATTTTGGTTCCGGCGTCCGGTACGAGTCTTATATATGATTTAGGCACTTTCTGTAAAGTTTGGTTTAAAACGGACGTCGTTTGATGTGTTCCGGACTTGAAATGGATAAATTTGATGTTTTATGAAATTTGGAAGAAATCATGGGTTTTGAGGCCTAATTTGATGTTCACGATGCTATTTTGGCGATTTGATCGCACGGATAAGTCTGTAAGATGGTTTTGAGGTGGTGTGTATGTTTGGTTTGGAACCCCGAGGGCTCGGGTGAGTTTTGAGTAGGTTCTGGGATGCCTTAGACTTAAAATATTAGTTGTTGCAGGTTCAGGGAATATTGCAGGCCTCTGAACCCTCTAGCGCGATCCGCGAGAAATCGCATGCGACCGCGGAGGGGCCAGCGCGGCCGCGGTCGCCTTTGCGTGGTCCCCAGTGGGTGCTGTGCGGCCGCGGTCGGCTTTGCGCGGTCCGCGCAGGGCTAAGATCCGCAGGTGTTCAGGTAGGCCAGGCCAGCGCGGCCGCGGTCGCCTTTGCGCGGTTCGCGGTAGGTGCAGCGCGGCCGCGGTCCCTTTTTGCGCGGTCCGCGGTGGGACTTCAGAGGGGTATATATAGACGGGAATTTCAGTTATTTTTCACTTTTCAAAAACCCAAAACATAAGAGGCGATTTTCCAAATAATTCTTCTTCTTCAAAACGATTGGTAAGTGATTTCTAACTCATTTTCTTCACTCCTTAACATCTTTTAACATAATTTCAACTTCAAAACAAAGATTTTAATGGGGAAATTTGGGAATTTTGGGTAGAACCTAGGTTTTTTTCTATAATTGGGGATTTGGACCTCAATTTGAGGTCCGATTTCAAAATAATTTATATATTTGAGTTCGTGGGAGAATGGGTAAACGGGTTTGGTTCGAACCTCGGGTTTTGACCATGAGGGCCCGGGGGCATTTTTGACCTTTTGGGGAAAAATGATGAAAAAGCTATAATTAGGTATTGGGTTCATGTTGTTTAGCATTTATTGATGTATTGAAGTCATTATTGTATAGATACGATTGATTTGGAGCCGAATTCGAGGGGAAGGCGGTTATTGAGGATTGAATTAGCCGTGGAAGTTTGAGGTAAGTGTTTGGTTTAACCCTAGCTTGAGGGAAAAGGAGTTGAGTCTTAATTGTAACTTGTTAATTGTCGAGTACGATGTATAGGCATGGTGACGAGTATCTATACATTGGTGTCTAGCATGACCGTGAGTCCTCATTTTACGAATAGTTTGGTTGTTGTTATGCCTTCCATGCTTGATTGATGACTTCTATGTGTTGTAAAGATCTTGTGAAAGAAATTGTGATCTCTGGACCCCCTGGAGCATTGGCCCGGGTCGAAATACAAATTGTGAAGGTAAATGAGATAAGTAACGAGCATTGGCTCAAGTGATAACGTGAACTTTGAGATGAAAGTGAAAGAAAGAGAAGAGTTAATGATTCATTCCCTTGCCGGGACGTTGTTGGTTATTGATGTTGTACCCTTGCCGGGTTTTTATTTGTTTGCTTGTATACCCTTGCCGGGACCTCCATTCTTGTTTTATTATTCCCTTGCCCTTGTTTGTGATTGTTGATTGGGTAAGGAAGAGTGTTAAAGCACGAAGGGTGATGCCGTGCATTGTTTGTTCTTGTGAGGAAAGAGTGTAAAGCACGAAGGGTGATGCCTTGCCGCACGATGTGCCATTCCGTGCCTATTCTATTGATTATATGTGAGGAATGAGAGTAAAAGCACGAAGGGTGATGCCGTGCA
>NW_017671022.1:370122-374105 GCF_001879085.1 Nicotiana attenuata
GTTTTATGTGATGCTTCCCGTAGTTGGGCTTGGTGCGGTATTGATACAGGATGGTAGAGTCAATGCTTATGCTTCGAGGCAGTTGAAGATCCACGAGAAGAATTATCCGGTTCATGATCTAGAGTTGGCAGCCATTGTTCATGCTTTGAAGATTTGGAGGCATTACCTATATGGTGTGACGTGTGAGGTGTACACTGATCACAAGAGTCTGCAGTACTTGTTCAAGCAGAAGGAGTTGAACTTGAGGCAGAGGAGGTGGTTGGAGCTATTGAAGGATTATGATATTACTATTTTGTACCACCCGGGGAGGGCCAATGTGGTGGCCGATGCATTGAGTAGGAAGTCCGCCAGCATGGGTAGTCTTGCTTATGTTCCGGTCAGCTAGAGACCGCTTGCTTTGGATATTCAGGCCTTGGCAAATCGGTTTGTGAGGTTGGAAATTTCTGAGCCTAGCAGAGTGTTAGCTTGCACGGTCGCTCGTTCTTCATTATTGGAGCGTATCCGTGATCGGCAGTTTGATGATCCCCATTTGTGTGTCCTGAGAGACACGGTGCAGCGTGGAGGTGCCACGAAGGTGACCTTAGATGATGATGGTGTTTTGAGGTTGCAGGGGCGAGTTTGTGTGCCCAATGTCGATGGGATTCGAGAGTTGATCTTAGCGGAGGCCCATAGTTCTCGGTATTCTATTCACCCGGGCGCCGCGAAGATGTATCAGGACTTGCGGCAGCATTATGGGTGGCGTAGGATGAAGAAAGATATTGTTGCATATGTGGCTCGATGTTTGAACTGTCAGCAGGTTAAGTATGAGCATCAGAGGCCTGGTGGTTTGTTTCAGAGGATTGAGCTTCCCGAGTGAAAGTGGGAGAGGATTACCATGGATTTCGTTACTGGACTTCTGTTGACTCGGAAGAAGTTCGACTCGATATGGGTTATTGTTGATAGGCTGACCAAGTCAGCGCATTTCATTCCTGTGGCAGTCTCCTATTCATCCGAGAGGTTAGCTGAGATCTATATCCGGGAGATTGTTCGCCTTCATGGTGTGCCGGTATCTATTATTTCAGACCGGGGTACGCAGTTTACCTCGCGTTTTTGGGGTGCAGTTCAGCGAGAGTTGGGCACACGGGTTGAGTTGAGCACAGCGTTTCATCCTCAGACGGACGGTCAGTCCGAGCGGACTATTCAGATTTTGGAGGATATGCTCCGAGCCTGTGTCATTGATTTTGGAGGCTCGTGGGACCAGTTTTTGCCCTTAGCAGAGTTCGCCTACAACAACAGCTACCAGTCCAGCATTCAGATGGCTCCATATGAGGCGTTGTATGGTAGGCGACGTCGGTCTCCAGTGGGATGGTTTGAGCCGGGAGAGGCTCGGTTATTGGGTACCGATCTAGTTCAGGAGGCCTTGGATAAGGTCAAGATCATTCAGGACAGGCTTCGTTCGGCTCAGTCGTGGCAAAAGAGTTATGCGGATCGTAAGGTTCGGGATGTAGCTTTCATGGTTGGTGAGCGGGTCTTGCTCCGAGTGTCGCCTATGAAGGGCGTGATGAGATTTGGGAAGAAGGGCAAGCTTAGCCCCAGGTTCATTGGTCCATTTGGGATTCTCGATTATGTGGGAGAGGTGGCTTATAGGCTTGCCTTACCGCCTAGCTTGTCAGCCGTGCATCTAGTGTTTCACGTGTCCATGCTTCGGAGGTATCACGGCGATCCAGCCCACGTGTTAGATTTCAGCACTGTCTAGTTGGACAATGATCTGTCTTATGAGGAGGAGCCGGTGGCTATTCTAGACCGGCAGGTTCGACAGTTGAGATCGAAGAGTTTTCCTTCAGTACGAGTTCAGTGGAGAGGTCAGCCTTCTGAGGCATCGACCTGGGAGTCCGAGTCTGATATGCGGAGCCGTTATCCTCATCTATTTCCCGACTCAGGTACTTTTTTCTTTTGTCCGTTCGAGGACGAACGGTTGTTTTAGAGGTGGAGAATGTGACGACCCAAAGGGTCATCACCTGTTTTCTCTTTCATTCCCTGCTTCCGAGGCCTTGAAAACCTCATTTTTACTTGCCTTAATTTGCGTGCGCAGTCCGGGCGCATAACCGGAAAGCTTAAATATGAATTCTATGTAAAAAATTCATGAATTTTGATATTAATATGATTAAAGTTGACTTTGGTCAACATTTTGGGGAAACGGACCCGGACCCGTGATTTGACGGTCCGAGGGTCCGTAGAAAAGTATGGGACTCGGGCGTATGCCCGGAATCGAAATCCGAGGTCCCGAGCCCGAGAAATAAGTTTTTAAAAGAAATTGTTTTTCTGAAATTAATATGGAAATTTGAAATGAAAATGGATTAGATAGTGTTGGTATCGGGCCCGTATTTTGGTTCCGGCGCCCGGTACAGGTCTTATATGTGGTTTAAGCGCTTTCTGTGAAATTCGGTCGAATTTGGACGTCGTTTGACGTGTTTCGGACTTAAATTTCTAGAGTTGAAAGTTTAAGAAGTTTGAAGAAAAAGTGATGATTTTGAGGTTTGATTCCTCATTTTTATGTTATTTTGGCGATTTGATCGCACGGTTAAGTTCGTAGTATGTTGTTGAGTTAGTGCGTGTGATTGGTTAGGAGCCCCGAGGGCTCGGGAGTGATTTCGGAGGTGTTCGGAGTAGTTTTGGAGTTAGGAAAAAATTGCAGAAAATCTGCTGTTGGTGCACAGTAATTCCCTTCTTCGCGTTCGCACTCACCCTACCGCGTTCGCGTAGCCTTGAGCTTTTCCTCCTCCGCGTTCGCGTTCTGGCCATCGCGATCGCGATGCTTTGCTATTTCCTCCATCGCGTTCGCGTCTCCTGATACGCGTTCGCGTAGGCCAACCTTGGGCTCCAGTATTCTTCCTTTACGCGTTCGCATTAACAGACTCGCGTTCGCGTAGCTTTGTAAACCTCTTCTTCGCGTTCGCATCATAAATTACGCGTTCGCATAGACCAGACCTTTGGACCCCAGAATTTTTCTTCTTCGCGTTCGCACTTCTCCACTCGCGAACGCGATGGTTGTCAATTTCTGCCCTTCGCGAACGCGACCCTTCTGTCGCGAACGCGTAGGGTAATTCCACCCAGCGATTTTTAAGTCATAAAAACAGAACAGTGTCGGGTTTTATTCAAAAAATACACGAACCCTTTCTTCTCCAAAGCTTCTAGGCGATTGTTAGGGCATTTCTTCATCAAAGCTTCTTGGGTAAGTATTGTGTAACTTGTCTCCTTCATTTTCAATCATCATTTATCAAATTCCTAAGCTCAAATCATGTGATCTAGGGTTGAAATTGGGGAAAATGCATAGAGTTAGGGCTTTTCAATTTTCTTTGATTTAGACCTCGTTTTGGGGTCGTATTTGAAAACAAATTGTATATCCAGGCTCGTGGGGGAATGGGTGATATGAATTTGGTCAGAACCTCGTGTTTTGACCAAGCGGGCCCGGGGTCGATTTTTGGAATTTTGGGAAGAAGGCTTAGAAAACTATATTTAGGCATTGGGTTTGATTTGTTTAGCTTATATTAATGTTGTAAAGTCGTTATCTCATAGATTTGATTGAGTTAGAGCCGAATTCGAGAGGGAAAGCGGTCGTTGTGGATTGATTTAGCCGTGGAAGTTGAGGTAAGTGTTTGGTCTAACTTTGGCTTGAGGGAATAGGAGTACAGTCTTATTTGTTAATTGCTATTTCTCGAGTACGGTGTATAGGCATGGTGACGAGTATCTATACACTGGTATCGAGCATGACCGTGAGTCCTGAATTGCTATATTATCGAATTCTTAATTGTTGTTTATGAGGACTTGGTTGGAAATCTTTAACCCTGAGCCAGTAATTGATGAGACTGAGTATTGATTTAATTGTGTTAAGTAGAATTGAGTAAGTTTTGTTATAGCTGGATCTCCCTTGCCGGGATAGTTTACTATATTATCTTGTTCCCTTGCCGGGATAGTTTATTATATTATCTTGTTCCCTTGCCGGG
>NW_017671022.1:376650-379107 GCF_001879085.1 Nicotiana attenuata
TCATTATTGGAGCGTATCCGTGATCGGCAGTTTGATGATCCCCATATGTGTGTCCTGAGAGACACGGTGCAACGTGGAGGTGCCACGAAGGTGACCTTAGATAGCGATGGTGTTTTGAAATTGCAGGGGTGAGTTTGAGTGCCCAATGCCGATGGGTTATTGTTGATAGGCTCACCAACTCAGCACATTTCATTCCTGTGGCAGTGTCCTATTCATCCGAGAGGTTAGCTGAGATTTATATCCGGGAGATTGTTCGCCTTCATGGTGTGCCAGTATCTATCATTTCGGACCAGGGTACGCAGTTTACCTAGCGTTTTTGGGGTGCAGTTCAGCGAGAGTTAGGCACACGGGTTGAGTTGAGCACAGCGTTTCATCCTCAGACGGACGGTCAGTCCGAGCGGACTATTCACATTTTGGAGGATATGCTCCGAGCTTGTGTTATCGACTTTGGAGGTTCGTGGGATCAGTTTTTGCCTTTAGCAGAGTTCGCCTACAACAACAGCTACCAGTCTAGCATTCAGATGGCTCCGTATGAGGCGTTGCATGGTAGGCGATGTCAGTGTCCAGTTGGATGGTTTGAGCCGGGAGAGGCTCGGTTATTGGGTACAGATTTAGTTCAGGAGGCCTTGGACAAGGTCAAGACCATTCAGGACAGGCTTCGTTCGGCTTAGTCGCGGCAAAAGAGTTATGCAGATCGTAAGGTTCGGGATGTAGCTTTCATGGTTGGTGAGCGGGTATTGCTCCGAGTGTCGCCTATGAAGGGCGTGATGAGATTTGGGAAGAAGGGCAAGCTTAGCCCTAGGTTCATTGGTCCATTTGAGATTTTCGACCGTGTGGGAGAGGTGGCTTATAGGCTTGCCTTGCCGCCTAGCTTGTCAACCGTGCATCCAGTTTTTCACGTGTCCATGCTTCGGAGGTATCACGGCGATCCAGCCCGCGCGTTAGATTTCAGCACTGTCCAGTTGGACAAGGATCTGTCTTATGAGGAGGAGCCGGTGGCTATTCTAGACCGGCAGGTTCAACAGTTGGGATCGAAGAGTTTTCCTTCAGTACGAGTTCAGTGGAGAGGTCAGCCTCCTGAGGCATCGACCTGGGAGTCCGAGTCTGATATGCGGAGCCGTTATCCTCATCTATTTCCCGACTCAGGTACTTCTTTCTTTTGTCCGTTCGAGGACGAACGGTTGTTTTAGAGGTGGAGAATGTGACGACCTAAAGGGTCATCACCTGTTTTCTCACTCATTTTGTGTCTTCGAGGCCTTGAAAACCTCATTTAGGCTTGCCTCGATTTGCGTGCGCAGTCCGGGCACGTAGCCGGAAAGCTTAAATATGAATTCTGTGTAAATATTGATGAATTTTGATATTAATATGATTAAAGTTGACTTTGGTCAACATTTTGGGTAAACGGACCCGGACCCATGATTGGACGGTCCCGAAGGGTCCGTAGAAAAATATGGGACTCGTGCGTATGCCCGGAATCGAAATCCGAGGTCCCGAGCCCGAGAAATGAATTTTTTAGAGAAATTATTTTTCTGAAATTAATATGGAAATTTGAAATGAAAATGGATTAGATAGTGTTGGTATCGGGCCCGTATTTTGGTTCCGGCGCCCGGTACAGGTCTTATATGTGGTTTGAGCGCTTTCTGTGAGATTTGGTTGAAATCGGACATCGTTTGACGTGTTTCGGACTTAAAGTTCTAAAGTTGAAAGTTTAAGAAGTTTGAGGAAAAAGTGATGATTTTGAGGTTTGATTCCTCGTTTATGGTGTTATTTTGGTGATTTGATCGCACGGTTAAGTTCGTAGGATGTTGTTGAGTTAGTGTGTGTACTTGGTTAGGAGCCCCAAGGGCTCGGGAGTGTTTTCGGAGGTGTTCGGGGTAGTTTTGGACTTAGGGAGTTAGCAGAATTTTTGCAAATTTTTACTCAGTGAAATCCTTCATCGCAATCGCAATAACCCCTTCGCGTTCGCGTAGCTTCAGAATCCGCCTCCTTCGCGTTCGCATTTCAAGTATCGCGATCGCGTAAGCCAAACCTTGGACTCCAGTATTCTTCCTCTACGCGTTCGCATTAACAGACTCCCGTTCGCGTAGCTTTGTAAACCTCTTCTTCGCGTTCGCATCATAAACTACGCGTTCGCATAGACCAGACCTTTGGACCCCAGAATTTTTCCTCATCGCGTTCGCACTGCTCCACTCGTAAACGCGATGGTTGTCAATTTCTGCCCTTCGCAAACGCGACCCTACTGTCGCGAACGCATAGGGTAATTCCACCCAGCGATTTTTAAGTCATAAAAACAGTACAGTGTCGGGTTTTATTCAAAAAATACACGAACCCTTTCTTCTCCAAAGCTTCTAGGCGATTGTTAGGGCATTTCTTCATCAAAGCTTCTTGGGTAAGTATTGTTTAACTTGTCTCCTTCATTTTCCATCATCATGTATCAAATTCCTAAGCTCAAATCAT
>NW_017671023.1:0-8705 GCF_001879085.1 Nicotiana attenuata
ACGTCCTCGGACCATGATGTCCTGGGCCATGAAACATATAATAAAGGATTCGCAGGCTATGAAATGATGTTCTCGGGCTATGGTAATGATGCCTCAGAACCATGATGCCTTTGAATAATGCTATGCAGAGAGAAAGTGGGTCCTCAGGCCATGACATGACGTTATCGGGCTATGAAAATGGTGCCTCTGAACAATGATGCCTTTGGACGATTTGGCGATCGTTCAGCCCATGAAATGCAGCAGGTGGCGATCTTTCCGCTAATGCAAGGCGTAAAAATAAAAGATGGCGGTATTTCAGCCGATGCATGATTTAAATGAGGTGGCGATATTTCAACCGTGCAAAAAATATAGATAAAATGCCGATCTTTAAGACGATGCAAGATTTAAATGAGGTGGCGATATTTCAGCCATGCAATGGAGGTAGAGCTTAACCTCTGGAGGACGAATAATATCCAAATGCAATAATGGAGACAGAGCTTAGTCTCGGAAGGCAGAATAGTAGCCCTATGCAATGCAAAATGCAAATGGAGGTAGCGCTTAACCTCGAAAGGTAGAATAGTAGCCTTATGCAATAATGGAGACAGAGCTTAGTCTCGGAAGGCAGAATAGTAGCCTTATGCAATGCAAAATGCAAATGGAGGTAGAGCTTAACCTCGGAAGGCAGAATAGTAGCCATATGCAATAATGGAGATAGAGCTTAGTCTCGGAAGGTAGAATAGTAGCCTTATGCAGAAGATGAGAGACGAATAGTAATAAAGATTTCTTAGCTGATAGCTGGTTGCCGATTATGGCTGCTGGGGACATTGTATTCAGATAGCAGTTGTGAGGCAATAATTCCGAGAGTTGTATTCCTGAAAAGTGTGAGTGTATAAATGTATTAGATGATTTGTGACTTGGGTGCCTGCACCCAAAGGAAAATCATGAGTTTTGTAAAGGGAAAAGGTTAGCTCGTGTTCCTGCTGACTTCGCTTGACCGGCTCGGCTATGTTTTTGGTGATACTGTAGGTACCCTTGGGGTAGCGTTGTTAAACAAAGCAATTTTGATAATAAACATGCATGAGTTTGTTAAAGATATGACATGTGCATATATATATTTAAGAAATAGTTTTTAGATGAACCAACAACCGTGACGTGGTTCAAGACATTGCGACCTCTCCTACTGTGGAATTTTGAGGGTCCTCCTCAAAATTCTGCCCCAGTTTACCAGGTTGCTGCTTCTTGACGGTTGCTTACGATGATCGGCTGAAGTTACTTCGGAATTTTGAGGGTCCTCCTCAAAATTCTGCCCCAGTTTCCAATTGCAGGGGAAAATGAAAATTTTATTGAATTGTGACCGAACCCATAAGGCTGCCTATGTATCTCTTCTTAAACGGGAATCAGGTCAGTCTTAGTTCAAATTACATAAGGAAATCATAAATGGTTACACATAGTATCGTTTGACTGCATCTGAGTTGATTGGTTTTGGCCAAACTTCTATGTCCATTTCTGCAAGTAAGAGGTCTCCTCCTGTTAGAACCCGATGAACCATGTATGCGCCCTGCCACTTGGAGAGAACTTCCCTTTGGCTTTATCTTGATGTGGAAAAATCTTCTTTTACACTAGCTGTCCTGGTGTGAACCATCTTCGTCTGACTCTCTTGTTGAAAGCTCGGGACATTCTGTTCTGATAAAGTTGACCATGGCAAACTGCATTCATTTTTTTACCATCTATGAGGGCTAGCTGTTCGTAACGAATCTCCACCCGTTCTGCATCATCGATCTCTGCTTCCTGTATGATTCTTAGGGAGGGAATTTCTACCTCGGCGGGAATGACTGCCTCTGTACCATAAACCAACATATAGGGAGTTGCACCAGTTGATGTGCGGACTGTGGTGCGATACCCTAACAAAGCAAATGATAGCTTCTCATGCCACTACTTATGCTTTTCTACCATTTTTCTCAGTATCTTCTTGATGTTCTTGTTAGCGGCTTCTACTGCTCCGTTCATCTGAGGCCTGTAAGCTGTGGAATTCTTGTGTTTGATCTTGAAGGTTTCACACATGGCTTTCATCAAATCACTGTTGAGGTTGGAGCCATTGTCAGTAATGATTGATTCTGGGATCCCGAATCGACAAATGATACGGTCACGGACGAAGTCTGCCACGACTTTCTTAGTCACTGCTCTGTAAGATGCTGCTTCAACCCATTTGGTGAAATAATCAATTGCTACTAGGATAAACCTGTGCCCGTTTGATGCGGCAGGTTCGATCGGTCGGATAACATCCATTCCCCAGGCGGGGAACGGCCATGGCAAGCTTGTTGCATTAAGCTCATTTGGAGGCACTTTTATCATATCTGCATGGATCTGACAGCGGTGGCACTTTCGAACATACTGGATGCACTCCGTCCCATAGTCATCAAAAAATAACCTGCCCGGAGTATCTTCTTGGCTAAGACAAAACCGTTCATATGCGGACCACAGGTCCCGGCATGAATCTCCTCTAGCAGTTAGATGCTTCCTTCGTGTCAACGCACCTCAGCAAACCCAAATCCGGAGTTCTCCTATACAGGATTCCCCCGCTGCGGAAGAAATTGTTGGACAATCTTCGCAGTGTGCGCTTCTGCGTAGCATTTGCAAGCTCCGGATATTCTCCTCTGGCTAAGTATCCCTTGATGTCGTGACGCTTTCCGTCTGCTTCTTCCTCGACATGAGCACAGTACGCTGGCTGATCATGAATCTTTATTGGAATAGGGTTTATGAAATTCTTATCTGGATGCTGAATCATAGATGATAGGGTAGCCAATGCATCGGCAAACTCATTCTAGACTCTAGGAACATGCCGGAACTCTGTCTTTGTGAACCTCTTCCTCAACTCCTGTACATGATGCAAATAAGGGAGTATATTGAAGTTCTTGGTTGGCCATTCTTCTCAGACCTGATGTATAAGTAAATCCGAATCTCCAATCACTAGCAACTCTTGGACGTTCATGTCAATGGCCATCTTGAGAGCTTCGTACTCGGCCATATTGTTGGTGATTGGAAACTGAGCTTGGCGGATACTGAATAATGCTGGCCGGTTTCTGATACTAGGACTGCCCCTATGCCAACTCCTTTGAAATTTGCTGCTCCATCGAAAAACATCCTCCAGCCATCATAGGATTCTGCAATGTCTTCTCCTACAAATGATACCTCCTCATCAGGAAAATACGTCTTCAGAGGCTCGTATTCTCCATCTACAGGGTTCTCAGCGAGGTGATCTACTAAGGCCTGTCCTTTGATTGCTTTCTGAGTCACGTAGATAATGTCGAATTCACTCAGGAGGATCTGCCACTTGGCTAGCTTGCTAGTGGGCATGGGCTTCTGAAAGATGTACTTTAATGGGTCCATTCTTGATATGAGATACGTGGTGTAAGCACAGAAATAGTGCCTCAACTTCTGGGCTACCCAAGTCAGAGCACAACAGGTGCGTTCCAATAGAGAATACCGGGCTTCGTACGGGGTGAACTTCTTGCTGAGATAATAGATGGCCTGCTCTTTTCTCCCCGTTTCATCATGCTGCCCCAGTACACAACCAAACGCTCCATCTAGCACCACAAGGTAGAGTAACAGGGGTCTACCTGGCTCGGGCGGAACCAAAACTGGCGGCGTTGACAGGTACTCCTTAATTCTGTCGAAGGCTTTTTGGCAGTCGTCAGTCCATTTGGTAGCGGCGTCCTTCTTTAGCATCTTGAAGATTGGCTCACAGATGACAGTAGATTGTGCTATGAACCGGCTGATGTAGTTAAGTCTCCCCAAGAAGCTCATTACCTCCTTCTTGCTCTTCGGCGGCGGCAATTCTTGAATAGCTTTGACCTTTGATGGATCCAATTCTATCCCTCGGCGACTCACAATGAACCCAAGTAGTTTTCCGGCAGGAACCCCAAACGCACACTTTGCGGGATTCAGCTTTAGGTTGTACCTTCTCAGTCTATTGAAGAATTTCCTCAAATCTTCCATGTGATCAGCGGCTTTCTTGGATTTGATGATGACGTCGTCTACATATACTTCGATCTCCTTGTGTATCATGTCATGAAAAATGGTGGTCATGGCCCTCATGTAGGTGGCCCCTGCATTTTTTAACCCAAACGACATCATTTTGTAGCAATACATCCCCCACGGTGTAATGAAAGCTGTTTTCTCAGCATCCTCTTCATCCATCCATATCTGATGGTATCCAGCAAAACAATCAACGAATGACTGCAACTCATGCTTGGCGCAGTTGTCAATCAAGATGTGTATATTCGGCAAGGGGAAGTCGTCTTTTGGACTAGCCCGGTTGAGATCCCGGTAGTCGACACAGACTCTAACCTTCCCGTCCTTCTTCGGTACTGGCACAATATTGGCTAACCATGTCGGATACTCCACTACCCTGAGAACCTTAGCTTTGACCTGCTTAGTGACTTCTTCCTTGATTTTCAAACTCATGTCTGGCTTGAACTTTCTGAGCTTCTGTTTTACTGGCGGACAGGCCAGATCAGTCGGTAATTTGTGAGCCACAATGGATGTGCTTAGACCAGTCATGTCGTCATATGACCATGCGAATATGTCCTCATATTCCCTTAGAAATTCCGTATACTCTTCCTTTTCTGACGGTGACAAATGAATACTGATTCACGTTTCTTTGATGTTTTCTGCATCTCCCAGATTGACGATCTCAGTCTCGTCCAGGTTGGACTTAGGTCTATTCTCAAAATTCTCAACTTCTTTAACAATTTCTTCCGGTATATCATCTTTCTCTGAGTCTATATCCGTTTGTTGCGTTGTCTCGTTGCATGTCACAGTCATTGGTTCATCAAGATAAGTAATAGTAATGCTGTTTGAGTAAAGTAACGAGAGAAAATAATATGAGTGAGATTTGTAAGAAAAATTGAAATACTTTAATAAATTCCATAAGTGTTTTGAATATTGGAGCTCTTTCTTAAAAAGTAAAAATGCGAAGGAAAAATAAACTAGTAAACCAAAATAGTGCGGGGTGCTTTGTTCAGCCTTGCTACCCCGTGCATGCCGGGCTCTGGTGGTTCTGACAGTCCAGTTGTTGAGGCGTGCTCCTCTGCTTACAGCTTGTATGGAAGGGCCTTCCTCCCCCTCCTTAAAAATCACACAGCAGTCCATATCATCCTCTTCTAGGAACAAATTCCTCATTGCTGCTAATGCTTCCTCTTCTTCTGACCCATAGATGACTTCAGCTGGTGGAAAGGTCTGTTCCAGACAGGGTATCAGCTGCTCCAATGGATAATAAGGACCGCGCCAGAGTGGCGACCAGTCATTGAATTCTTCCCAAGTATACTCATACCCCAATCCGAAGGTGGTGCCATGCTTCTTGAGCTTGATGGACTTAGCGATTCCTTGGAGATTCTTGCCAAGTCCCTTGCCAGGTTCATACCCGCTCCAATTCAGTATGCTTTCAATTTTGTTGTCCCACCATTTGTCTCTATCGACGACATTGACTCACTCGATGTGGTGGTAAGTTTCCCCACCTAATCTTCTTCTTCCTCCAATTGCTGGAATGGTCTGGCGGCTATATATGGGGTTGCTACCGTCACCATGAATGATCACATCCTGGTGATTCCATTCAAATTTCACTGCCTGATGTAGTGTTGATGCCACGACCCGACGACATGAATCCATGGTCGTCCCAATAGTAGATTGTAAGATGCCGGCACGTCTATCACTTGAAAATAACATCAAACCAAGTGGGCCCCATTTGCAAACGTAGGCTAATTTCCCCAATAGTGGACCTTTGAGAACCGTCGAAAGCTTTAACGTTGATGGCCCCATCCTTGATTTCATGCAGCCCTTTTCCCAATGCCCTGAGTGTTACCAGAGGACAAATATTGAGACTGGACCCCCCATCGACCAGGATCCGGGTGATAAAATAACCCTCACACTGCACAGTGATGTGCAATGCCTTGTTATGACTCAATCCTTCCGGCGGCAGCTCATCCTCGTGGAAGGTGATTTTGTGACTCTCCAACACTTGACCTACCATGTTTGCCATTTCTCCTCCAGTGATGCTGCTGGGTACATAAGCCTCACTCAACACCTTCAACAAGGCATTCTTGTGTGCATCCGAACTTTGTAGTAAAGCCAGGATAGAGATCTGTGCCGGTGTTTTGTTCAGCTGGTCAATGACCGAGTATTCCCTGGCTTGTATCTTTCTCCAAAGATCACCGGGCCCAGTTTCAATGATAGCTTGTCGACCAGAGTTCTGCTTACTTGACTCAGCCAAGTATTCTGGGGTATAAACCCTGCCGGTTCTTGTCATACCCTGCGCTGCAACCGTTTCCCCGAACTTGGCCTTTCCCTTCCTTCTTGCCTCGGTTGTGTAGTCCCCTGGTATGGCTTTTGTGTGGAATGGTGTTACAGCTGTCATTGCTACTGGAATAGGCACCCTTGCATTGGAGGGTAATACAGCAGCTTCAAAGGGCTCAGGCGCCTTTGGGGACCCAAACTCGACCTCGATTGGTGTTTGTGTCTTTGCAGAGGTTGGTGCTTCAAACTTAAGCGGTATGGACATGTTCACCTTAGCATTTTCAGAAGGCTGAATTTGGACTACAATCGGATTAAGAGTGACTGTTGGTTTCTTTGGATCATCACCTTCCGTGATCAAACCGATTAATCCTTTGGGATCCCAGTCATCTTCTATTTCAATCATATGAACACCTCCACCTTTGTGGTCTGGTAGAGGGTTGTTGCGGAAGTTCGGAGCAGGCTCCTTTGCCACGATGATCTTGTTGTTTATCAAAGTCTGGATCTTGTCCTTTAGGGAGCGGCATTCATCAATAGTATGTCCCTTCATGCCGGAATGGTATGCACAGGTTTTGTTTAGGTTGACCCATTGGGAGGGGTTTTCACGGGTTATGGCATGAATAGGGGTGACATAACCAGCAGCTTTGAGTCTTTCATAAAGCTGGTCGATTGGCTCGTCAATGGCGGTGTATTGTTTTGGATGTCTGCGGTCGAAATTTGGTCGAGGTCTAGGAAAGTTTTGGCGAGTGGGAGGTGATTGATAGTGGGATGGTTGAGTGTTGTAGGCTTGGTAGACGTGTGCGGGTTGGGAATATCTGGGTGAAGTAGGTTGGTATGTAGGAGGTGGAGGTGATTGATAGGTAGGTGGTGGAGCTTGGTAGAAGGTGCGGGTGTTTGGAAATTTGGAGTGGGTTGATATGTAAATGGAGATATCGGGTAGGTTTGGTATTTAACTGGTGATTTGGTTCTCTGTGCAACCATTACGGCACTTACGTCCCTCCTCTTGGATGTACCACCGGACTGTAGAGCCTTGTTGGTGGCTTGCAAAGCTTCAAAGTTAGTGACTATACCACTTTTGATGCCTTCTTCAATCCTTTCTCCCAGCCTGATGATGTTAGAAAATTTATGGTTCTCGATCGGCATCAGTCTTTCATAGTATTGCGGATCCTGAGCCCGGACGAAAAACTTGTTCATCTGTTCTTCCCCTAAAGCAGGTCGAACCTTGGCAGCCTCTGATCTCCAACGAGTGGCATACTCGCGGAAAGTTTCTGTGGGTTTCTTCTTCAAATTTTGAATGTAAAACACATCTGGTGCATTCTCCGTATTGAACCTGAATCTATCCATGAAGTCGGACGCCATACTAACCCAGTTTGACCACTTCTTTAGGTCTTGGCTAATGTACCAAGACAGAGCATCTCCTTTCAGGCTCCTCATGAAAAGCTTCATGCGGATCCTGTCATTTTTTCCTACTCCGACCTGCTTGTCGCAGTATGTCCTCAAGTGAACTCTGGGATCCCCTGTACCATCAAACACCTCGAACTTGAGAGGTTTGTACCCCTCGGGCAGTTCAACATCGGGTTGTATGCATAAATCTTCGTAGTTTAGCCCCTCAATTCCTTTACTACCTTCAACGCCTTGGATCCTGGTGGTCATCTCCTTAAGTTCTTCAGCCAAATTTCTGATGATCGAGTCTTTATCATTGGACTCGGGTATGCTTGAGATGAGTTGAGTAGGGTGCGGCATAGATTCCACATAGATGGGGATGTTGTGGTGAGTGTGGAGATGATCAATTGTGGAGTTCAGCGGTTCAGGGATGAGCATTGGGGTGTTTTTGGAAGTGTGGCAAGTGTTGCAGTGGTAGAGGTGAGCGGGATGGTTTTGCGGTTTCGGGATGTTTTGTGGAGGTGTGGGGTTTTGAGTTTTAGGAAAGTTGATATCTGGGGTGGTGAGGGAAAACGACAAGCTTGCCAAATTTCGGACTTGATCAAGTTCCTCCTGAAATTTCAGAAATTTCTACTCGAGTTGGGATGCACTTTCTTTGGAGACATGAGTACCCTGAGTGATTTCTACCCGTTCAACCGAGTTTTCCTTTCTGATGTTGCTCAAATCTTCCATTTTTCCCTTGTTCCTGTTTCGGACGGGAGTAGAAGGAGGAGTAGGTGGAGGGCCCCTGGATCTTGTAAAATATGCTGATATTGCCAGAGTTCACGAACTAACCTTTGGGGGGGGGGGGGGAATAAACAAATGTAAAAAAGAAAGGTAACAAGTTATTAAGGATTATATGAGAAGATGTTGCAATATTTAAACACGTAGTGTAGGGAATATAAAGCGTGTCCTAATTTTGGGGGGGGGGGGTACCGTCGTTGTGCCGAGGTAGGCCTAGCGACAAGTAAATTTGGAGAACTTAGAATGCTAAATGCCTCATTTTATTGATAAGA